>NW_015386607.1:4826-6516 GCF_001527695.2 Protobothrops mucrosquamatus | reverse complement strand
TTCTTGACTATATTCTAAGTTGGATGGTTGGCAGCAGACTTTCAATGAATCTGATCTTTTTTTATAAAATTCTTTTTACTATATAATTTCCTTTTTTTATTGGTAATGGTGATGATTTAATCTTACATTATAATGTTAAAATTATCATGAATATATTTCCTGTTAATTATATAAAGATAAATTTCAATCAGAATAGAGCCGGAAGGTATCTTGAAAGTCTTCTAGTTCAACCCCCCTGCACAAGCAGGAGTCCCTGTACACTTTGAGACAAGTGGCTGTCCAGTCTCTTCTTAAAAATCTCCAAAGGTGAAGCACCCACAACTTCTGAAAGGCAAGCTGTTTCACTGGTTAATTGTACTCACTGTTAGGAAGTTTCTCCTTAATTCCAGGTTGCTTCTATCTTTGGTCAGTTTCCACCCATTGCTGTTTGTCTTGCTTTCTGGTGCTTTGGAAAATAATAATAATAATAATAACAACAACAACAACAACAACGTAGTAATAATAATAATAATAATAATAATAATAATAATAATAATAATAATAATAATAATAAGAAGAAGAAGAAGAAGAAGAAGAAGAAGAAGAAGAAGAAGAAGTAGTAGTAGTAGTAGTAGTAGTAGTAGTAGTAGTAGTAGTAGTAGTAGTAGTAGTAGTAGTTGGAAGGGAGCAACTCCTTAGTTCTAGGTTGCTTCTCTCTTTGGTTAGTTTGCATAAATTGCTTCTTGTCCTGCCTTCAGGTGCTTTAGAGAATAGCTTGACTCCCTCTTCTTTGTGGCAACCCCTGAGATATTGGAACACTGCTATCATGTCAACCGTTGTCCTTCTCTTCATTAAACTAGACATACCCAATTCCAGCAACCGTTCCTTATATGTTTTAGCCTCCAGTCCCCCAATCATCTTTGTTGCTCTTCTCTGTACTCTTTCTAGAGTTTCAACATCTTTTTTACATCGTGGTTACCAAAACTGGATGCAGAATTCCAAGTGTGGCCTTACCAAGGCATTGTAAAGTGGTATTAACACTTCACGTGATCTTGAGTCTATCCTTCTGTTAATGCAGCCTAGCATTGCGTTGGCTTTTTTGGCAGCTGCAGCACACTGCTGGCTCATATTTAAGTGATTGTCCACTAGGACTCCGAGATCCCTCTTACAGTTACTACTATTGAGCAAGGTGCCACCTATTCTGTACCTGTGCATTTAGTTTCTCTTGCCTAAATGTAGAACCTTACTTTTTTCACCATTGAATTTCATTTTGTTAGATAGCGTCCAATGTTCAAGTCTGTCAAGATCCTTTTGCCTATCTTCTGGAGTGTTGGCTATTCCTGCCAGCTTGGTGTTGTCTGCAAATTTGATGAGTTCCCCATCTATCCCCTCATCCAAATCATTGATGAAGATGTTGAAGAGCACTGGGCCCAGAACAGAGCCCTGGGGCACCCCACTACACACTCCCTTCCATGTAGATGCAGTTCCATTGAGAACCACACAATGAGTATTGCTGGTCAGCCAGCTACGAATCCATCTGTTGGTGATGCTGTCTAACCCACATTTTTCTATCTTATCAAGTAGTAGGTTGTGGTCTACTTTATCAAATGCCTTACTGAAGTCCAAGTAAATTATATCCACAGCATTCCTCTGGTCCACTAATTTTATCACCTGGTCAAAGAATGCAATAAGATTTGTCTGACATGATCTG
>NW_015386607.1:0-1616 GCF_001527695.2 Protobothrops mucrosquamatus | reverse complement strand
CCCTTTCTACACCGCAACCCCCAGACATGGCTGGTCCTGACCTAAGGGGAACCTCCCCCCTCCCCCCCCATACCCCCTAAAAATCTTTCAAAACACCCCTCTAAAAATCTAGTCAATTTGGGTTTTTTCCCATTTACTGCAGCACACCACCTCTCAGGGCACCACACCCCTTCATTAAGGTAGGCCCTCGACAATGATTTGGGCCAGGCCTGCGCGAGAGGGAAATCGCGCAAGGCCAGCAGATCTGACCTTGAGTACATCCCCTCAAATTTGATAAGTCCGACAGCGGGACCGGGGGAGAAAAACAGTCCTCGTAAAGTTAGTCCTTGGTAAGTGGTGGGGGTAGGCCTAAATTCGGGCCCAAAGCAACCAGTTCTTCAAACCCCCAACAGGCAAGTCTGTAGCCGAAAGCAAGCCAAGTTCTCCAAGGCAAACACCAGGCTGCCGGGCCGCCGGCCACATCCCATGGCAGTAAAAGTCTCTAGGCCGCTCGCCCACCCCCAGCCGCCACATCCCCAAGTTACCAAGCCACCGGGCTATTGGGCCGCCGGGTTGCCAAGCCGCCGGACCGGACTGCCGTCGGGACGCTTGGGCCGCTAGGCCATTGGGCCGCCGGCAGGCTGCCTCAAGGCTGCTAGCTGCCAGGTTGCTGGGTCGGCGAGGTTGCTGGGTCAGTGAGTCGCCCCAGAGCTGCTGGACTGCCATGCCGCCACAAGGCAAGCCACCGGGCCGGATCACTGGGCCGCTGGGCTGCTAGAAGGCCGGGAAGGTTGCTGGGTTGCCGGACAAATCGCCGGGCCACTGCTAGGCCACCAGGCTGCCAAAAAACGCCCGCCCGTCCACATCTCGCCGCGGGGTCCACCAGGGTCCACCAGGCCGTCGAATCACCATCCACTCGCCATCCGCTCACAGGGGGAATCCGGAAAGGTCTAGCTCACCGAGTCCACATCTCGACCGGTTCCACCCCCATTGCGAGGCCCCCATTTCCCGCTGCCGGCTCCGCTATCTCACGGAGCCGGCCGAAGCCGATCCGCCATCTTCGGGCATGTTACCAACTGGAATGGGAAAACTGCTCTGGAATACTCGGAAACGCTTTTCCGCCGCGTTGTGGCTGTTGAAGCTCTGGCGGAAACTGTGTGGAAACTGTGTGGAGGTCATGTCTGCCTGTTAGAATCTCTTCGGTTCCACGAGTTTTGTATCGGGCTCTTATATTTTGCGTCCACGACTTTTGGGAAACACTCATCCATCTCTCATCGTCTTATCCGTTTTATCCATCCTTTAAATGATAAACCTGAGGCAGTAGCAGGCTTCCTTTTTTCCTTCCTGAGGCCTTGCCGGTAGACTAGCAAAAAGTTCATCTATTTCCTCTGTTTCGTTGGGTGGCCTACAGTATATACTTATGACAATGTCATTTTCCCCCTTTTATATTGACCCAAATGCATTTGAGATAGTTTTCATCATTGTTGACTCTATTTCTGTAGAGATGTAATTATTTCTTATATAGAGAGCAACTCCACCTCCTCTTTTATTTGATCTGTTTCTTTTAAATAATTTAAATCCCTCTAGCTGTGTGTTCCATTTGTGGGTTTCATCCCACCAAGTTTCCGTAATGGCAA
>NW_015386606.1:788141-790406 GCF_001527695.2 Protobothrops mucrosquamatus | reverse complement strand
GTACCGGGCTGCAGCCTTTTGGCCACCGGGGCCCAGGAATAGCTAGTGAGCCCCGCCCCACTCGCGGTAGCACTGCTGTGTGGGCACTAGCAGCTCCATTTGTGCATGTGCGGGAATGCTAGCACTGCTGCCAGTGTCATGTGGGCACCAGCCACCCATTTGTGCATGCACACGGGCACTAGCGTGTGTGCCGTGGGCATGTGTGGCCCATTTGTGCATGCGTGCGGAGGGTATGCGCATGCACATTTCCCTGCTGCTCCCTTTCCTTCCGGGCCACCAAGCTGGAAAGATTGGGGAACTCTGTAATATGCAAATAACGCCAACACTGATATCTGTTTTCATATGCTCCCACAACTTACTGCAGGTGACATCAATCAGTTCTCTCTGACATATATTTTAGCCCCTATGTTCATAATTAAAACTACACCTTTACTTTTCTGCATACATTCATTCAACTTCACAAGATCAAGACATTTTCTTTCAATTGTATTCAACAGTATTACACCATCACCTTTGTTTAGTTTCAAACTCAACATAGCCACTTCTTTCATTTGTTAATTCATAATTAATAACCTCTCTTACATTCCAAGCTGCAATCTTTTATATTCTATGGCTGTTATCAGATGGCTTATAGATACTGACTCAATAAAGTCCAATAATAAGCAAGTAATGCAGAAAGAAATAAGTCAATTCACTTGACCTAGGATTCTAGCAGGGTCCAATCTGGATCAGTCACAGGGACCAGAAGTTTTGTCTTCTGAGCTTTTGGACTCGTGCTGAAGCCCCCATTCCCAGGGAACTTCTCTCTAGCAGTTCCCTGAAGATGAGCTCCAGCACTAGTCTGAAAGCTCAAAAGATAAAAAACCTCTGGTCCTGGTGACCGACTCAGATTGGATCTTGCAACATTATCCTGGGACATGTATATTTACCTTCATTGGTAGGATTCTAGTGTCTTAAGGAAATACAAAGTATTGGAAGCAAGAGTCTTAATATAGGAAAGTGAATATGATGGAAATTGGAGAGGAAAAGTGGATGGAATACAAAATGGTAGGGGTAAGCAGCACAATAATTGAAGAAAATATACATACGTATTGAGATCTATGAACTGACCATAAGTAAAAGATGTTGGAAAAGAATACAAGGAATGAGAAAGAACAAAGATATTATTATAAAGGTAAACTATAGATAATCAAGTCAGGCAAAAGATCTGTATTAACTAAGTCTCTAAATATTTGTTGGAAACAAATTCAGCCAACATTATCAGATTCTCAAAAAAAAAATCCCAAAAAACCAAAAGGAACCCCAAAACAACAACAACAACAACAAAAACCCCACCAAAGCAGGGCAGTTCTTTGATCATCATTTTGGCATCCCTGGCCACATTGCCTACAGTCCTTAACCACAATGACACATGCTGAGTGCATGGCAAAGGCTCATTTTTTACACAGCCAAATGTGAGAGTTATATGCCCCTATCCTGCAGACTCCATCATGGGGATGGGAGTCAGCAAAGTGGCTGGGTGGATTTGCCCAAAGACAGTCATATGCAAAAACAAGCTTCCAATTTCTTAAGTTCTCCACAACTGCTGATTTCCAAGTCAGTGCTGCCTCTGTCTTCTTGGGTAGGGGTCCCCAACCCCTGGCCATGGACCAGTACTGGGCTGCGGCATGCCGCACAAACAAGCAAAGCCCCATCTGTGGGATGCAGGCAGCATACAAAACCACGCAACCTCTGGTCTGTGAAAAAACCTCTCTCCACGGAACCGGTCCCTGGTGCCCAGAAGATTGGTGACCTCTGTTCTTGGGTGTAAATTGTTTGTTTGGGGATCAGCTAAGGGACACCATGCTGAAGAAGGTTGTAACATTTGTTCCTAAGTGTCACTTCTATACTTTCAGCCTTAAAAACTAAAATGTTTGAAGTCACCTCTGACATCTCCTCTTCCCCATTTTAGCCTAGGTAGGAAAGCTGATGAACTTTTGAAAAGATTCAACATCAACAATTAACTGACTACAAACATGTCAGCAACATAACTATGTTTCTTGTTCATTTTGCATTAAGTTGTTACCAGCCAGTATTTGTTGTAACAGTTTTGAAGAGGTCACATAGCTCAAATCAAGAAAAAGCAGCAACAAATTGCTAATATGTCCCTAGAGAACAGCCTTCCTAAGTTAGAAAGATTTTTATATAAACAGGATTAATGCATTCTGAATCTAAATTAAAAAGAAGCAATTTCAGAAGTAAATGGTACAGCCCAATGTAAAAAAA
>NW_015386606.1:783155-786632 GCF_001527695.2 Protobothrops mucrosquamatus | reverse complement strand
ATTCTGATTCAGGTGATCCCGAGGTTACAGATAAAGCCCCAAGTGACCTCAATGACTCTCCGAGAGCTAGTGACCAGCCTTCAGAGTGCTAACCACAAGATGACTGCAAAGAATATAAATCCTTCCATTCTCCACCATTAAGTCAGAACTGAATAAGCTTCTTGGAGAGAAACAAAATGTTTTCAAGGGGGGGGGGAAACCCCAAGAAAGTCTAGTTGTCTTTTAAAAAGCACCTTTGGGACAAACATGAGCTGGATGATTAAGAATCCCCATAGACACCAATCTCTTTTATTTATGATGATATGAATGAAACTGTTAATAAGATAACAGATGAAATATTGCATTTATCTAGGATCATAAGGAGTTCACCAGCACTTAGTCACTGATTATCACAGTCCAGATAAGTTGGGTGAGACACATCATCACAATGAATGACTGCTGTGTGCCTTGCCAGTTCCTGTGTGCCTTGCCTTGCCAGTGGAGTTGGACAAGAGACCTTGAGACCAACCACACAAGCACTATGAAGATACTGTGAAAGAAACCCTTTGAAATTGTGATATCCAGCCAAGGGAATTAAAAGCTGCAGCTGCTGATAGACTGCACTAGCGTCCCTGTGCTATGGAGTCTCCATCAGCTTTGAAGACAGGCATCGCCAAAAGAAAAGCATGACCAATGTCACAGAATAACACCCACAATTGCCAATACAACAGACTTCCAGTGCCTACATTGTGCTAGACTCTGCTTCCAGGTTGAGAATGCAGAGTCATCTCTGTGTGCACAGATGCAAAACAAAGTGCAAAATAGAGTGTCTTCTTCAAACCTGAAGGTCTACATATAAAATGCATAAAGTAGCCTTAATACATTTTAAGAAATCTGTAAAGATCAAGTGGTCCAAAATAGAAATCTTCATTAATTTTGCTAAGGTATATGGCAGAGAAAAGGAAAAAGCCAGTGCTTCAAAGATAACCAGTTAAGGCATCAGACTAAAAAACAGAGAATATCTGTTCTAGTCTTGCCTTAGACCAGTGGGTCGGGACCCCATTTGGGGTCGATCGACCATTTCACGGGGGTCGCCAAGCAAGGCTGTCCGCCATTTTTTTCCCCCTTTTCCGGCGGGTGCCTTACCTCCCTTGGGCTGGGCCAGCTGGTGGTCAGCCTGCTCCGTCTCTGCCACTTGCCAGCAACGCCTCAGCCGGCGCAGGGGGCGGAACCACGCATGTGCGGCACTCCCGGGCAGGGAAAGTCCTCAACTTATGACCGGTTGGGTAGTCCTCGACTTACAACCGGTTTAGTCCTCAACTTACGACCGGTTTAGTCCTCGACTTACGACCGGTTGGGGTCGCGGGATTAAAAAGGTTGAGAACCACTGCCTTAGACACAAAGCCAGCTGAGTGACCTTGGGCTAGTCACTTTCTCTCAGTCCTAGGAAGGAGGCATGGCAAAATATTCTTGCCAAGAATATTTCAGGAACTCCAAAAAAGCTGCTATTTTTGAGAATTAAGAAACAAACTAAATTTTAGCCAATTAAGAATGAGATTGTGAGAATATATTCCTAGAATATGTAGCCTTTAATTAAGATTACAATAGATGTGCAATTATAAAATACCTGTGGTATATAATGAATGCTTTGCTTGACTATTTCTGTAGCCTAATTCACCACATTACCGAAAATTGTTTAATGTTCACAGTTGCTGGAAAATATTAATATTTTAACATACTTTTACAATTGTAGATTGAACACATTTCTTTATATAGAGCTGCATTGTGAAACATGGATTAGAGAGTTTATTTATAATTAATAATAACATAGTTACCATAGTCTGTAACCATATATAAAGAACAAAGTTCATACTGCCTTCAGATTTAAACGCAGGGCATAAAGTTATTTTTTTTAGAAATTAATTGACTGAACAAGTTGCAAAGTACACATTTCACCATTTTTTTCTGTTTAGCTAATATCCCCTCCCTTCAATCACAGGATTGTACTTTGTGCCTTTCAACAGAAGCTGAAAGTTAGAAAGAATTTATTAGAAAGATATCTGTGTTTTTAAAAAATGTATTACTGTTCGTTCAAATAATTTCAAGCTATATGTTATTTTATAATTTTGGTTTCCTAGTTCAATATCATACATGCTATCTCTTCAAAAATAGTTTTGTAACTTATTTTTAAGTCTTTTGTTTCATTCTTTTTCTTATTATTGATGCAGTGTAAAGAATAAATAATAAATAATAGCAGGAATCAAAATGAAAGTGTTAGGTTTAAAGATCTATCTTCCAAATGCCAATGTACAACATGGTGTTTTATACCGCCACACATCCAATTCAATTATCTTATGCTTAGATTACTATAGCACATAATTACTTAGGGCCCTCCTTAAAAAAAGTCCATAAACGTAATCAAATACAAAATTGTATGCATTTGTTCAATGCATTTTAAAATCATGACATTCTGGTCTTGAAACAATTGTATATGCTTGCATTGTGTTTTCAGATATAATTTAAAAAAATCTGGTTCTTATTATGTTCTAAGAACTTTAGACAGATGTTTGGAATACCAATATATAAACTTGTCCAAATTATCATTCATCAAAATCTTGTTACATGTATCTCCTATTGATATACGGTAGCTTCCTGAGACTTCCGGTGGCTGCCGGCGGCCGATGGAGGCAATCTGACAGCCTCCCGTCAGCGTTCTATGTAAAAGCCGGCAAAACAGCGCGTATCAGCTGTTTGCCGGCTTCAGCCTTCTTCTCGGGTGAAGGGAAGAAGGTGAGCTGCTGGTGAGTAGGCGTAGAGTTCCCTAGTCTCCCCGAGGGTTTTCGGGGAGATGTAGGTGTGAATTCCGCCAGAGCTCACAGCCATCTCCGTAGATCGGGACGTCTTCGTTCCAGCAACGAAGCAAGACGCCGTTTCCACCTCTAAAGATAAAGATCTGAACTGTGAGTAAAGCTCTAATAGACAGAGCTTACCAGGAACGTTGGATTTTTTGGATAAAACTTCAACTCTAACTCGATTGCTTTAAAGACATCTTCTGTTTGGGCTAAGCTGAAAGTGAAACTTAAAGAAAAAAAATGGCTGCGGTTGAACCGCTTCTTTGTTCTAAAGGAAAACTTTCACTTCTCTTCCGGTTGTGGATTGCTACATTGTAATAGATTGTAAAAAATATAGAAAAATTGAAGGAAAAATTTAGAAAAATTCTAAATAAATGACTGCTGTTCTGCATTGACTTTTGATACTTTTAAAGAAAATTTTACAACTATTCTTAAGTTATAATGGCCTCTAAACGTGGAACTTCTGCAGTACCTAAAGCTCTTGTTTCATCTCCAGCTGTACAAACATCACAGCAGAAAGCTAAAAACCCCCCACCCTCTCCTCCTCCTTATATTACTCTCAAGGACTTACAAGATTCTTTGGCACAGCTCTCAAAACAAATGACACAACAAACACAGCAAATTATACAGCAAATGAGAGTGGAAA
>NW_015386606.1:779736-782162 GCF_001527695.2 Protobothrops mucrosquamatus | reverse complement strand
GGAAAGGCTGTTCCACAGGCCAAACAATCCTTAGTCCTATAACATAGCACTGTTTGATAGAGAGGATCTGGAACATGCCCACTTTGTCAGATCAGGTGGAAAAGACGGACACCCTCAGACACAGATGGTCCCAAGAGTAATCTGGCCCCATTTCATATAAGGCTTTAATGATGATAACCAGCACCTGAAATGCACCTGGAAGCATACTGGCAAGAAGGTTTTAGCAGCAGTGGTGTTACACATATGAACTTTGAAGCACCCAGACTGTACATACTGTCATATTCTATATCAGTTAAAGCTTCCAGGCTGTTAAAGGGCAGCTCCACCTAAAGGGTGCTGCAGTAATGATCAAGAACCTCCTGGTCCAGGAATGGGGGCAACTGCCATGTAATTTTATCAGTGAAAATATTAGGAAGATTAAATTAGTTACCTAAAGGTTTTATAGACAGCTGGTAAAGATAACATTGATTCAGACTTAGTGTGCTGTGCAATTCTAGCCACTGCAGGTTATAAACCCTGTGGATGATTTAACAGATTCTGGTGCATTCGATGGAAGGTAATGAAATAAATTATTGTTTAGCATAATGAGAAAACATGCAATAAGTAAAAGAGTATGGCTAGCAAACTGACACTGATGGTATTTGGATTAAAATTCCCATACGTTACACCCAACAGTGGGCTATAAAAGTAAATTATGATAGTAGTCCAAACATTTGATGTATACCAAGTTGCTTAATGGATTAAAATATATATCATCTAATAATAGTAACAGAAATGCCAAATCTTTGCCTTAGTCTCGGATATACTGTATCTGACAATCTACTATTTTCCAGTAATAGCTTTTTATTGTTTTCAACATAAGAAATATATAAAACTTGTCAAGGCAGAAAGGACAACTGTATTTAAAATGAAATATTTAAAAGTAAGACGTTTACTTCAATTGTTTCCATGGTAGGCACAAAAAACCTGGAACAGGTTCAAACTTTGTGCTTCACCAGACACATTCAACAGCAAATGGTCTAAGAGCAAAATATCTAAAAGAGACCAGGAAAGATCAGTGTACAAGCTGTGGCAAAAGTGACTTTGATAATTTAAGAAAAGACCACAACTTTTTTAAAGGAAGCCCACATATAGATTTTGAATAGTTTGTTGGGGAAAATTGCATTCCAAAACTGGGACAGGACCAGGACAAATAAATGGTGTGGCCTAGCTAAAAAAAATCAGATTTAACTTAATGTATATTAATTTGAGCTCAATAATATGATTATTTTTCTGCCTATTTAATAGTTCTTGTCTTCTATCAAATTAAAAAGAAGAAGTACAGTCTGGTGACAGCTGTTAGACGGACATAGTCACACCCAAGATTTTGGGAGCCACATATAAACCTGGGGATGCAGCTTGAGCACTCCATCTATGTAAGATAAAGCAATCTGCCTATTTATAGACATTCCTAGCTGTGGATGATCTTCTTCTCCAAGTTGCAATCCTTCATCAGTTAGATTATGTGTGGATAAAACAATTTCCCTGATGGTTGTATAGATGTTTTCTTTCCAATCCTTGAACATCTTTTACAGGTCCACAGCCCTTATTCAGAACTCAGGCACAAGGAAACACGGATCATCTATTTTACACAAAGATAATTAACATTCCAATGATATACCCTTTCCCTCCTGTATACTACTTCTGTTTTTCGTCTATGATACACACTTCACCATTAGAGAACCACTGATGCAGATCACTAACTGAAAACAACAGTTCAAGGGCTTCAAATTGGCAGTTTTCCCAGCCTTACAGGGCGATGCCAAGAACTCAGAATTTAATTCTTTTGGCCCCTTCCCCAAATTATTACTCCGATTGGCAGCGAGCCTTGGGCACAAGTCTTTTTCCTCATTCATATCCATCTGTCTGTTGCTAATAAATAATTCTGGGGTTTGCAAATCAAGTAAATCTAAGCTATAGTCTTCCCTCAAAATGGGTGTACTCATATTAATTGCAGCATGGAGTAGGTGATTGCTATGCTAGGTTGCCAATTGCAATATTTCACACCTTAAGGAGACTTAATAATTGCCCTCAAGTGTGCATGTAAACATTATGGCAGAATATTAATGGTTACATAAATAAATAAGAATAAGGAGACCATAGTACTATAATTATCCTTCAGCAATATGCTGTGAAACTTAATTGTTTGGAAATAATATGTAAGCATGTTATATTAAGTCAGGAAAGTTTTGATTGCAGAAAAGCCTCACAGCTTGATGTTGAGGCAATTGTGTTCTTGTACTGCCTCTTTGAGATCCTTCCCAGGTTATCTGCACAAATATGATTCTTCTCCAGGGTTTATACTAATGGATGAGGAGATGACATGGTAGACTTGAAACAAACATGGTAGACTTGAAACAAGCATGGGTCTGGAAAGCCTTTGCCCA
>NW_015386606.1:758312-778365 GCF_001527695.2 Protobothrops mucrosquamatus | reverse complement strand
GTGATGCTGGCTAAGCCTCATTTTTCTATTTTATCAAGTAGTAAGTTGTGGTCTACTTTAACAAATGCGTTACTGGAGTCCAAGTAAATTATATCCACAGCATTCCTCTGGTCCACTAATTTTGTCACCTGGTCAAAGAATGCAATAAGATTTGTCTGGCATGATCTGTTTTTGACAAACCCATGTTGGCTTTTGGTAATGACTTTGTTTGCCTCTAAGTGTTCGCTGATTCGCTGCATGATTATCTTTTCCAAGAGCTTCCCAGGTATCGAGGTCAGGCTGATAGGTCTGTAGTTTCCTGGATCCATTTTTTTCCCTGTTTGAAGATGGGAACTACTTCAGCTCTTTTCCAGTCCTCTGGTAGTTCCCCAGTCTCCAGGATCTTTGAAAGATATAGTTCATTGGTTCTGAGATCACATCTGCCAGTTCCTTCAGAACCTTGGGGTGTTGTCCATCTGGTCCTGGTGATTTGAGGGTGGGCATGGTGCTCACTTACCATTTTGGAATCTAGGGTGGGCAGGTGCTCAAAACTTTCCTTACTTAATATAACATGCTTACATATTATTTCCAAACAATTAAGTTTCACAGCATATTGCTGAAGGATAATTATAGGGTGCCCACATCTAAGGTGCCCACATCTAGGGTGGGCAGGTGCTCACTTACCATTTTGGAATTTTGGAAATGAAGCAGCTTGGGACAGATAGAAAAGCTTTTCTTTCCTATTTTATGTACATGGTTGTCAGTCATGATGTTCACCCAAATGTTTAGACCAGTGAAAAAATTAAAGAATCAGATGAATATTTACCTCACATTTAAAATACCTTTCCTATTACACTCAAGTGAACCATTACATTTATGGGTTTTTATGTCAGTTGCTAAAGATTATATGTATTAGTTGCTATGATTTCTGGGCAAAGAGAAGAAAGCATCAGAAAAACTACTCTCTCCCTCTCTGTGTGGGGGAGGGGGGCTTCCTTTCTCTGAAACTCCATATTGTCAAGGTTCCAATAGATAGAACCCTCTAACATAACCGATAGAATGACCTTGGTTCCCACGGGACACAAAATATCTGAAAATAGCAGGGAGATGTAGAATTGTCCTATAAAATTTGTGAAATAATGATGAGATGAGGCTAGTATGAATGTTTCTGTATTACAGGCACTGGAGAAGTACATGCTCTGTTGTTTCGTATGTCCAGAGTCACAGGGGCATTATCTTTTTGGGTAAGGAATTTTTCCATATTAGCCTTCAAGGACAGCCAAGTGGAAGGCATGACATCATGCCAGAGTAAAGGTCTTTAATTGGTTAGGTACTTAGAGATTACTTAATTAAGTCATAGGGGAAGCAAAGTACCTGTTGGATTCACTGGCATTAAAGGTTGGGCACCTGGCTAGATCCAATTGATGCTCTGTGTCTGCAAAATGCTATTTAATGACTGTTTTACCCTGATCCTATCCCATGCTGAGTAGAAAATCTGGAAAGAAATCCAAGGATGAGATTTTAGTTGGCACTGCCTTTTCCCACATAGTAATGAGACAAGATCAAGAGCTTGTCTCAAGAGCCAATAATTTTGTTACCAACTCTCTAACTTTCCCTTTCGTGAGGCCTGACTCTAGTCTCAGGGTGACATTTGAGACACATTTTGGGGCTTGATGGGCCTTTCTTAGAAATTTGGATTTTTAAAAAATATATCACATAGTAAAACATCATTATTTCTATTTTCCAAATAAATATAAATCTAATAAAAATATTGACTACTGATTTCCTTCATGCTACCATGTTATAATAATGTGAATTAATTTATTTCTTGAATAAATGGGTCCGCAAATACTCCTTGGGCAAATTGACATTTTATATTATTCAATAGTTGTTTTCTTAAACTCTTACAGACATCGTAAGAGATTCATTTGGGGTTGGTGAACTTCATCTACCTGACATCACTACAGAGCTAGTGTATGCTAATAACAAATAACATAATATATTTATTCTAACTGGATAATACTAAAACTACAGTATGATGAAAGCATATTAAGCATGAATTCTCAAGACTAAAATGAAGATGATTTTCCTGTTAAGTGCACAGATAATTTGATAATTTTAATGGCTTCCTACCAAATATAAGCTAGGTCACAAATAATGACCTAGCAATTATTTTCTTATTGCCATTATCCTTGCTCACAATTAATATCTGAGTTCCAAATTTATTTGGTGAAATCCTAAGTATCAAATAACAAAAATAATATCCTTTTTGTACACATGCACAATGACATATTAGTGTAAGAATATATAGATACATAGTAAATTCAATAAGTGCCTTTAAAATAAGGTTTTAAGCCTTAAAAAAATATGACAGGTGCCAGCATATGTATTCGACTGAAATGAAAGTAGGTTATAAAATAAATCCATTTGAAGAATACACAGCTATACATAAGTCTCTAAAGAAATTGTCTGCATTCTGGAATAGTTCCAGGAATTGTGACAAAATATATAAATTCTTCCACTGGGCAGAAATAATTTGCTATACAGTATAGTATTCCACTCAAAGAACAGGCAATGAAATAACAGACAAGAAACAACAGCTTTTGGGAGGGGGGTGTGGAGAAGTGAGGAATTGACAGTTAAAGAGAATTGGTGTATATTGGTGATAATGCTAAAGCCTAAGATCATTGTTATCCAGCTCCAGTCTGACAGCTCCACTTTCTACTCCTTTCTGTATTTCAACAGATTTGTCTGTGCTTCCTTTGCACATGGACTGCTCTAAATAATGTAGTATTTTAAAAATATGAATTAGTTCATTTTTAATCAGTACTAGTTCAACAGATAACATACTAGCGCACATCTTTATCTGGGCCAAGGGCTCCACTTGACTTTTGAGGGGTATGCAAGCCCCCCCCACTCCCAAAACAGTTGTGGGCAAGACAAAGCCAAAAATAAATTTTGATTTCATTTATATTTATATCTAATGCAGTGAAGCATAGGAATTTTTGCAGTCCAGATAATTCAGATACAGACACTAGCAGAGTCTGCTGAATAAGCTCTCAGTACTCCCATCCTGTAACCTCTTTATTACACGCTTCCAATTCTTCCTCTTGCCCAAATGTGGAAACTTTTTGGCTTTTCATTATGTTTTTCCATAGTGTACCCAGTCCAAATTTTATTTTATAAATAAAGCCCATATTTACAACATTGTCTAACGTGAGTAGTCAAACTCTAACATACTTTAATGATGTATATCTACTTAACATATATAAACCCTGCTTCTAAGAAATACTTTGGAGTCCACATGCCTTCTAAATTATTACTCTGATTGTCACTTTAAAGCTACACCAAACCTAAAAATATTCATACAGGATTAAAGCATAATATATTACTGTGATGTCTGCCATTATTTTTTCCCAAGCAATTAAATACTCTAATACTGACAAACCTAATCTTTAAAACAACTGATGTAATTATTTCACAAACACTGCATTTAAAAATCGTCCTATTTAAGAAGGGGATGTATCTTGTCTACTAGACATTCTTTATAGATTTCCTTCATACTACCACGTTATAATAAAGTGAGTTGATTTATTCCTTGACTAAATTAGTCTCTGAATACTCATTGGCCATGAACTGGTTTTCTTTGGTGGAAAACATTTGATCAAGTGAAAGAATTACCACTGATGGAAGATCAGTGATAAATCTGTGTTGATTCCCCCTTCCTTCCTTGTGTTTCCCTTTCCATGTCTTCCGAAATCTGTCCCAAAGGATTAAAGAAAAAAGCAGAATAGTTGTGAGATTGTGGAGGCAAGAAAATTTGGTAAATATTATCTGCATTCCTTTCTCACAATATGATTTATAATTCCTGGAATGCTTAGGCCAACCCTAAAGAATTTGTATCATAATTAATTCATTTTAGCATAGTTTTGCATTTCCATTCTGAAAAAAATCATAACTATATTCTGAGTCTTGAAGTGGTATCTCAGAGTCTGTATAATATAATAATAATCTGTTAATGCCATAATCTGCCTATATAAGCCCAAGTGCTGCTTTTCAATGCCCGTAATTCTTAACGTCCTTGCAAAGTTGGATTCCTGGATACGTTTTTAGTACCTCCAGATTAAATGCTTCTTCCAGGGCAGTTTGGATCCTTCAGAAAAGAACTTTTTTACTGTCAGGACAGAAATGCAGACTAAAGAGCATAGACAGAATATTTGACCTCTTTTATTCTGTATCACTATTAAAAGGGCTATATGGAAGTCAGAAAAGTTTTACAATAAACTATATTGGAACACAATTATTTTAAATTCAAAGAAAATGCTTCTGAATTGGGCAATGTGCTGTTTTTCATCTCTGTGCTTCTGAACAATTCAATAAAATTATTTCCCCCAAAAAATTATGTCTACTTGGATAAAGGACAGAAATTGTGATCTGATTAATGCAATGTATATGTAGTATACGAATAAAACAATCTAGTCTCTATCATAGAGAATTGTATAATAATAAAGTTAATGCACAATGCAAGTGGTGAATACTTTCTCTTAAAACTATAAAAACTCTTGAATCTAATAGACTCTGGGTTGGCCATCAGTACAATAGTCTCTTACATTCTCCTAATCCTTACAGTACTGCTACCAAAATCAGAGAACTGATTTGATATCACTGCTTGAAAGACTAATGCTACTTGGGCAATCTCTAATGTGTTAATTAGAAGAAACTGTTTCAGTCATCTTTAACCTATTTCTAGAGATAACTAGAAATATAATTGTTATTTTTTTTTACAAGGTAACTAGAAACATACCTTTTACTGACTTGACATGGATTCACACAAGCATATGTTGAAACTTGTATACCTAGCTAATAACCATTATCCATAGAAAGTAAACAAAATACTGAAATTAAATAGTATTTTTTCCTTCCTGATAGATAGTTTTATTTATACATTCATTTTTGTAGAGCTGCCCATCTCAACCAAGTGGCATTATAAAATGACTTTACCACGCATTAGTAATTAGTATCCTCAAATTGTTTCAGATTTCGATGTTATTACCCCTTAGATTTTGCATGGAATTTTGATAGATTTCCATAATTTTTAAAAATGTGTATATATAATGCAAGGATGCTCCTAAGATATATAACTTAATAATTAATACCCAGGAAACTGAGATCAATCAAATTCTGTTTTACTAATTTATTGTCATATTTTATATTTACAAAAAGATACTCCACATAGATGTAGAAATGGTAAGACAAAACTGGCTGAATCATCTAGCAAACACTGCACGATTATAATAGAATGAGGGTGCTCTTTTACAGTGCAATTAATGAAATAAATGATGTTGGAAGATGCTATGAGTCACCAGTGCAAAAATGGCTATTAAGAATTAAAATATTGTTATCAGTACTCCCTGGTTTCATGATGTTTCTAAATAGGTATCTAGAGAGCTGTACAATTTCATAAATGAAGAATATTAAAATCTATATTACAAAATGAGTTGTATAATACTGTATATGGGAAAGATATCTGAACAATATATTTCAAGTGAATTTATGGCAAAAAGTCAGTCTGCCATATTTACATTAGAACTCCCTGAAGATATTTAGCAAACAAACAAATCCCAAATCCTATGGACCCCAGGAGCCTCAAAATAACCTGAAACTATATAAAAGAATATATTAAACTAAGAATTACATTTACCAGACTGAATAGTCACATAATAATTATTAGTTCAACTTAACAGTAAACTGGGCACAAGCATATTTTTTAAGATGTAAAGTGACGGTGACCTAAAATGTACAGCTTATAAGTACATGCAGACATAAACACACATATATCCAATCAGGCCTGATTTTAGGCTAAGGCTGAGTAGGCACTGGCTACGGTGCTAAAAGTCAAGATATGTCAATGCTGCCTCTCCTTCTGAATGATTTTTAAAATGACAATCTTGGCCACCAATCTAAGGCCTAAGGGTGGCATATATCGAGCTGACAAAGCACCCAAGGCATGCATTCATACATTCTATGCACATGTATTTGGAGCAGCTTTTTCTTCACTATGTTCCACAAGCAGACAAACCACTTTTTCATTTGATAACTATTATTAGTCCTTTCTTTGGCATTCAACTTCTCTGTGTTTTTTCCCAGTTGTAGGGTTAAATCATATTATGTAAGTTAAATATCATGAGAAGCATAGGTAAGCTGACATGATGTTAGATAATTCAGAAAGATTAAACTTATTATTTAGACTGAAATAGGAAATCCTAATACAGCCCACAAAGCTCTAAGTAAATCAAAACACTCACAGACAAATGAAAACATAACAAACAATACTTTCCTGGATTTCAGTGTCATAACATATGTTAAAGTAAAGAATAAACAAGACAAATTCTTCTCTTAAATAAGTATGTCAACTATAACAATTTCAAAATAGTGCCATCAACGTATGAATATTCAATATATAGCTATTTCTCCATTTTATAGCATGAAATTGTTGCTTGTTGCGATTGTGGTGCTGATATGTAAACTATTAAATGTATTGTGCAAGATTGCCCACAACATATGTTCTCTGGTTCCCTAGAAGGTTTTACATTGCTTAGAACACCATTTTTTATAATAGAGAAAGTATTGGAAAGATGTAGTTTCTTATTAGACCTACCATATCCTTGCTAGCCCTCCAATGTGGTCAGGAAATCCTGCTTCACCAGAATATTGAAAGATCAAAAGTCAAAGATTAACAAGAATATACTAGCAGAACAGCTGTCCAGCATTTAACAAAAAAGGAACAGTGCTGCTCATTTTTAACTGATAACTTTTACTTGATGCTGTTACCATCCATAACTCTTTTTAGTTGATTATTAGGGATCTTATAAGCCCAAGTGCACATATCTGATGCCCAGAAGATTTTTTTCCATTGCATGATCTCCTTGGGTGGGAAGAAGATTTCCTTGAAAATTTTGAGGTAATTAGATTGAGTTATTTATCCTTGAACAGGTCACTCTGAGTCATAATGACAAGGAGTCTAGTGTCACTTGGTGGTTTCTTATTCTTCTCTACCCAACACACAAAGATTGGTTTTGCTTATTCTTAATGAGGAACCATGGCTTATGGTTTACTCCTGCAGATAGGCTGCATAGCTAGCAACTGAACAATTCAGATTTAAAATAATATCTGAATACATCTCTTGGGATGTCTCCAACTTTTTGGTATTGCTGGATTGGCATATTTTCTGCCTAATAAGGCAAGTGTTTCTTATAAATATGACGAACAAAACATGCTATCTAATAGCTAATATGGAAATTGTTTTCTTTTTAGTCTGTATTTACATTGATGATATTTGATAGAAAGAGATTTTTAGGTAATACACTTAAAGTCGTTTCATAAGATAAAGAATTTGTACCAACTTCTATATATTATTTTCCTCTAATAAAGTAGAAATAAATATCAAGACAATTCATTAGGGTATTTTGAAAAAAGGAATATTCCAAATGAAAAACCTTTGACAAGTCATTGTTTACAATGCACTTATTTCAACATACTTTACAACTTCTTAAAGTAAGCAAAATAAAAAATACATTAAAATTTTAAGTGAATAGATTTTCAAAAGGAGATTATAGATGGTCTATTGAATAATAAGAAAACTATCTCAGCTCCTATAAAAGTCTGCTAACTTATCTAACAGAATGATGAAACACAAATTATTATGCCAATCAATTTTTTGCTATTCATTGGAAGGTTTTTATGCAATTATTTCAGTTTTTATCAATGTTTAAGACAATATACAAATCAACATATTATGATAATAAATTGAAGCAATAAAGAACTAAGCATGATGTCCTATTATTCTGATTTGTAAATATAGTTAGCAGTATTTTAAGTTAATTCTAGGACACAACTAAGCTTGCCAAATATTAGCTTCTTCATGACACAAAACCATGACCCAGAAAACCACACATATATACTTTCCATATCACTGGAATACCCAACGCTGATTTATGTAACTTATTATACTTTCTTTCTAGCAGTTTTGTTTCTCTTGGCTTGTGTTCAATACTTTTCTCTCATTGTTATTAGTGGGAGTGCATGTTATAAGCCATTTTTCTTATCACATTATTGATTACTGTAGTAGAATTGTTTTTAAAAGGAGGATCCTTCCAAACTGTAAAATGACTAAAGGCTTTAAGGTGCCACCTGCTGGGTAGGGCATAGAAATTATTTGATTAATCAAAGAAAATCTTATTTTTTGCCATCTAGTAGATTTCATACATCAATATGATATAAACTCACTTTCTGTTTCTAAGAATTCCCATTAAATCTGGGTATAGAAAATGAACAAGTAAATTTGACAAAGTGTGATCGTCCGGGTATAAGCAACCACCTGGCTATCCTGCTTGCCTAGCCTTATTTAGGCAATTGCTCATATCATTGGTCACTCTAATGAAATAGAAGCCACAGCAGCACATCTAAGTCCAGTGCCACAGCTACATTCTTATCCCTGCTCCCCCAAACATCCTCATAGTCTGAAATGGGAGGAAGGGGACAATACACATAGGGAAGTTACTGCTCTAAAGGAATACCCAGAGGTTCAGCCTTTGGGGACCGCCCTTATCTTAGATTATCAAATGATGAATATATGCCGAAATGGTACTCCTGTCATCTTCAAATGCATTTTCTCCATATCATTCTCTCCTTGCTCTCTGGGAGGAAGTATTGGGTGGAGTTGATCTCACTGATGTGGTAAATCACATACAGATATCAGGTACTTTGAAACTTTTAAGGAAAACTCCATGCAGGTTCTTTAGATGTGTCTCTTTCATTTATTTCTAATCACTGTTTACTAATGAGAGCAGAAAAAAACAATAGATAATCTATTTTTTCCAATTTATTTATTTCCTTAAAGTTTCTTCCCAGCAACCCTGAGTGTGTGTGTGTGTGTGTGTGTGTGTGTGTGTGTGTGTGTGTGTGTCTCTCTCTCTCTCTCTCTCTCTCTCTCTCTCTCTCTCTCTCTCTCTCTCTCTCTCTCCGCACATTGGTATAAAGTGATTGCACATCTCTACCTTCCAGTTTTGGTAACCACTGCTGCAACCCCTGCAGAATTTATTAGAACCAATATATTCCTAATCCAGAGTCATGTATATGAGACAGGTGGCCATATAAATTTATTAATTAACTAAATAAATAAATGAAGACTTCTGCCTCACTTATCCTATATTTTGCATTATTAGAAGAATTACTATGCGAGATATTATCATAATTTATTATTTCAAATCTCCCTGACTACTTTTGAAAGCTAAATGTATCCTCCTGTTACTCAATTTCTATTCCACAAGATTTTTGTTTGCACATTAATTATTATGCACTGATGCAATACACAAATAGCGAGTTGCATTATCTATTTTAATTAGAAATAATGCACCTGAGGGCATATCCTTCCTGCTCTGCCAGTAAACCGAACATCATATTACATTTAGTCCTACAGTTCTTAAAACCAATTATCACCTATTAGTAGCTTTAGTATCACTTTATCTATTACCTTCATTAATCTCAGATCCATTAAGAAACTTCTGATGAATGCATGTGTTTTCATTCTATATAACCTCAAATATTAGTTTCTCATCTTTGGTACATTATTGTACCTTATGAAATCAATTACTGTTTATTCCAAAGATAGTTGCACTTTTACTAAGTTTATATACTGTGTGCATAAAAGATATCATATTCATCTTATATATCTTTAGTACATATGGATTTCAAACAAGTTAGTAAAAAGTTTTGCTTAACAGAGATCCAGCATTAATTTTAAACAGCTATTCTGTCTCACATGGTTTTCAGAAAACACAAACATATATAGAATATATTTTGGAATATAAAGAAGTGCCACATTTTGCTCCATTTTTTGAAATATTGAATGTAATGCAAACATTCTCCAAATAAGAAATTTCAACTACAATTAATATTTCATTGTACATTGTATCATAAGAATATTTTTGCCTGAAGGCAAAATTACCAAAGCATGTGACTTTACTTTAAAAATCTAGGAATAATAATAATAGTCTGTGATCATTGTTATCATTAGAGTTTACTGATAAATCATAAAAATTGTAGCTCATAATGGCTTTTTTAAAAAAAAGTATATATACCTTATCACAATCTTATACATGGTTGTATGAAAGGAAATCCTACTGGATCTAAACAAAATTGTGTGCATGATGAATGTGATATATCTCAAATTATCACTTACTCTAATGGATATTAAAGGCTACAGTGGGAACAGAATGGAGGATAAAATAGATTTTGGGCTATTCCAATATAGCTCTTCCCATATTACACTCTTATACATATCATGCAGTCTTCCATGACCTGGCTGCCTTCCAGCTGTATGGATTTCAACTCCCAGAATTCCTTAGCAAGTTCCACTATTCCATTGCTGAGCATTCTGGAAAGTGGCCAAGTTGGGGGATGACTACTCATACTTTCTAGTATAGCCAAAATATTGTCTAGTATAGCCAAATACATATTAAAATGCTAACAAATATCTTGCCAGGATTTTAGTCTTATCAAGTGATTATACATGATTATTTTCATATATTGTTCCATAGCTTTCTTTTCTCAATCATATATTTATTAAAAGATATCTGTAGATCTGAATCTGCATTTCCTTCTCTGACTACCCCATGCCATAGATACAGCTCTGCCCATCTTCCAAAAATGTCTACCAAATCATAATTTTAATAGGACAGAAGTGGAAATGACTAAATATATTGGAAATAGTTATATTGATTGTGTAATGACAGTGCAGCATTTTGGGATTTGAGGTGCTTCAGAATACATGGGTAGTATGAATCTAGCCCTGTTTGCAAGTCTTTAAAGCAGATACAAGTTCTTCCGTATCAAATGCCCTTTGAAGCTGGCTGAGAAAAAAAATGGGTGCTTTAAAGAATTACAAACAGATGTCCACCTGTGTACCCTGAATCAGTTTTTGGAATCAAATCTGAAATACTGCATTGTCCTAAAATTAGTTTCTTGTGCTCCCCCTTTCTTTGTCATGACTAATTTTAGGATTGCAACTTCTGGAACAACATTTAGAGCACCAGCTGACTCTTAGCCAGAAAAATATTGAACCCCTCCTGCCATAGAGATGAGATGGATTTACAAGAAACACATGTTCACCAATAATAACCACATAACATTTTAAAAGTCCAGTTATAATGTATAACTAATATTTGGGGTCATATATCTGCATAAGTGCCATATTATAATCACATTTGACTGAAAATAAATACATCACAAATATTCAAATCTTTCCTATCAATTCATGGACACTGGAGGATGTTACAGTGTATTTCTTCACCTCCTAAACCAGGTTTCACACTGATAATATTGTCTTTAAATAAGCCATTTCCAATCTGTAAATAAGGTGTAATAATGTATTTATACCAAGCCAAAATAAATGGTAATTTCCAATTATTGTATATTCTTGTATGTACAATATATGTGTTTCAATACCACTGAGCACAAAAGGACTTAGTTATGTTTTAATAAAGCATAGTTTCAGGACAAGAAATATATTTTGTGCAACCTGAATTCACAATATTTGATGCCACTATTCATGTGCACATCATTTTAAACCTAGCAATCCACTATAAAAAATAGAAAATCTTACCACTATCTTCAACTGAAAAATAGAAGATATCACTCGTAGCATTTTCATGTTCTTTCAAGGCATAACAGATCTTCATGTCATCAATATCAGCTGATGGAATGAGAAAAATTGCACAAGTCACTGCAATGCTGACATCAAAATCTTTTCAATACAGGTTAAACTTACCCCTTTGGTTTTGTTTGTTTGTTTGTTTGTTTAGAATCAGCTTATATTTGTCTAGATATCCTACACAACATATGAACATCTGAAAGGTTTAATATTTCCCCCTTTGTCATCTGGAGT
Organism: Protobothrops mucrosquamatus; assembly: GCF_001527695.2. Classification (NCBI taxonomy): domain Eukaryota; kingdom Metazoa; phylum Chordata; class Lepidosauria; order Squamata; family Viperidae; genus Protobothrops; species Protobothrops mucrosquamatus. Next base: position 766,442 of record NW_015386606.1, on the reverse strand, counting down.
ACCAAACCTGATGCCCTTTGGATGAATCTGACCTGTTCAGGTGTTCAGACTTCAATGTCCAGAAAGAGATTATGGAACTTCATTTGCAAAGCATCAGGTTGGAGAAGACTGGTTTAAATGATTGTGAGTCACTTGTTTTCATTTAGAACCTATAGCGGAGTGTACACGTAGTACTGTCAGATTTTATAGAACAAGCCACAGCAGTTCACACATTATGCTAAGACACAGAACATTTACAAATCTCAGAACAAACAAGTCACGTTAAGTCTTCATGTGTGAATCCAAGCTATTAATTAGTATATGCTTAGAGCACCTGGAATGAAATATAAAATTGATAGGTTGTGCTGGTTGTAATCACTGAATAATAGCGTGATAATCAATGGAGTGATATCACAGTAAAATTGCTTTCTTATTTCACTGGGTAATATATATTACAGGCATTTACATATTTGTTAATATATCACAGGTTTTTAGAATGTTGAGAATTTTTGAAAGTTAAATATTTTACACTGCAAAACATCTGAGAATGCTCTTTAATAAACTGTATAAATCTATGGCAATTTAAAAATGTATTTGTGTCCAAAGCGTAAAGCCACTTGACCTATAAAGGACTGAGCTCCTTACTGCTGGATTTAAGCCATTATAGGGCAGGTAATGCTTTTGGCTTGGCAGAATTATAAATCCAGCTAATTTTGATCCTGGCAACAAATCAAGTTAAATAAACCCATGGATTGGATAGGTATAATGGCCCTATCAAAGAGTAAATTGTTTGTAGATGTGAATATGATTTTAAAACAACATTTAAACAGACTTCATTGTTTTAGAAGCACCAACCTTCTAAAATAATGAATAAACTAGTGATTAAATATAGTACTAACCTTGGGAAAAGAATTTGACACTTGTATTTCCTAGACCAATATTAATGAGGAATCCATGTTTTGGCCCATCTGTGATCTTATATTTCAATAATTTGTGTGGACTATCTCTGTCTTCTGCCTTCAGAGACTTGCTGGTTATTAGGAAACCCAGTTGTCCAGTTGCTATATTTCTCAATGTAGAGGCACCCTTATTCACTACTATCTGTGGTATTCCATTGTCTAAAGCATTGATCTGAATTTTCATCATCTGTGGGTGACGTGTTTCAAGGATGACATCAGGAAAAACATAAAAATCTGGATGTGTCCCATCCGTTACAGTGAAAGAGAAGCTATCATGATTAATTTCGGCACCATAATGTTTATAGTTGATCATATTTTCATTTAAATCTTGTTTAGTGAAACTGGTGACAGAATAGCTGTTGTTATAAATAATCTGACCATGTACAGGAACTTGGGTAATTATGAAACGGAGTAGATGGTCAGGTGTATCCCTATCATCCACATTTAGTTCAAATGGTGTGATCAGTTTGGTTTCCCCTTCTTGAACTATGAGGTCATGTATTGTTAGAATTGGCTTCTTATTGTCCACATCAGTAATAGAGACTCTAAAAGTACGGAAGACTGGATTATAGCCATCAGTCACTTCAAACTCAAAGCTATCCATCTTCACCTCATCATCTGCAGTGTGAATGTAATAAATCTTGTTTCCAGCTAGTTGAAGCTGAGTGAAGGTGGTGACAAGAACTCCAGGGTTGTCAGAATTCTCTAAATGACCTCTGCTTGGTGCCCGGGTGATGCTGAACCTGAGTAGTTCATCAGGACTGTTGATATCACTTGTGCTGAGAAGATCAGTAGTGAGAGTCACTTTCCCACCTTCTTTTAGAGTGACTCCTTTATTGACCACCTCGGGAAACACCATATCAATGCCATTGATAGTAATGTAGAAATATCTGTCTATCAAAGGATTGATGCCATCAGTGACATCAAACTTAATTAAGTCACGGAGTCCCTGTTGGCTCGTATGTGTATAACATATATATTTATGATCTATGTCATCCTGTGTGAAATTCATGCCAAGTGTAATGTTGTATAGCACCTCTTTTTCTTTACTTATATGCTGCAATAAGCCATGTCTCGGGGGTAAACGAATAATGTAAGTAAGCATCCTGTCTTCTGAGTCTATGTCAGTGGCTTTGAGATCTTGACTGGTGATAACTTTAGATTCCCCAACATCTACTTCTAATCCATCATTGATGGACATCCGGGGTGTTTCATCATCAACCAAAATCACCATTATTAACACTTCTTCTTCCACTGTGTGTAAGCCATCAGTGAGCTGGATTTTGAAAGAGTCCTCTTTAGTTTCTGAGTCATCATGCTCATACATAATGCTAGATGCTTCCTGAATTTCTTCCAGAGTGAAATTGGTAACAGACACAGTACCTGTAGCCAGCTGGTTAACAATCTGCCCATGCTTTGGAGGAACAGTTATAAAGAAGCGCAATTCATCTGGGGGAATATCAGCATCAGCACCATTGAGAATGGGAGTGTCAATTACCAGGCTCATTCCTTCCAATACCACAAACTCACGTACAAACAATTCAGGCTTCTCATCATTGGTTGGGGTAATGATAATTGGAAAGAACTGAGGTGGTGAAAAGTTAATACCATCAGAGCAATGGAAAGTGAATCTGTCTTCTAAAGGTTCTATTCCCTTATGGATGCTCTGAACATAGTTGATATGACCAACACGAATATCTTTGATGGAAAATGCACTGATGGGAATCCCAGCTCTGGATTTTTCAGATCCTGGTGCTGGAGAGATATTCTCTAGGTATCCAGCAGTGGACTGTGTTAGAATGGTACAGAGAATATCATCTCTGGGAGTATCAAGATCTTCCACAACCAGCAGTTCTAACCTTAGCACATTCTTTCCTCCTTCATGAACAGTAAATGGTTCTTCTCCCAACATAACTTCAGGAGCAATGTTGTCCACTGGCAAAAGAGTTACAGTAACACGTACTCCTTCTACTGTGCTTCCTCTCACCACCCACTCACTGGACCGATCTGAGATAGTAAGATTGAAAGAATCAGTCTGCTTCTTCAATCCAATCTCTCCACTATTGTGAGCATAAACAACTGTTCCGCTTATGAGATCCTCTTGAGTGAATCTTTTAGAGGGTACTCCATCCACTAAAATACTACCCAGCTTAGGGGGATCCTCTACAATAAAAGTTAATGCCAGTTCATCAGTATCCTCATCTGTGCCCTGGATAAGAGAAGTAGTTATTTCAGTAGCACTATTTTCCAGAACATCAATAAAGGCCCCCAAAAGTCCATTACTACCAGGGACCATGATGCTGGGACGTTCATCATCAACTGGTTGAACAGCAATTTTAACTGTGATTGGTACTAGATGAACTTCATCACTTACTTCTAACTGAAAGGAATCACTTCTGTACTCATCACCATTATGCTGATAGGATATGCGACCATTAGCAATGTCATCTAACAGAAAAGATTCACCCTGTACCATCAATCCCTCCTCCAGGTAGCGCAAGTGGCCATGTTGAGGTGTTTCAGTTAAAGCGAAGACAATTCGGTCAGTGTCTGTATCTTTATCAGTAGCATCTAGCTGAGTGGTGGTGAGAAAGAAGCTGTGCCCCTCAAACACTGTGAAACCAGCATTGGTTATTTGTGGGGGCTGATTATTCACTGGCTGCAAGAAGAAAGTGAAAGTGCCTAGCACAGAATTACCAGCTGCATCTTCTACACTGTAAGTGAATTGTGCTATTCTTGGAGTAATGCCAAGTTCTTGGTCTGGTGGTCTATAGGCAACTTTATGATGATTTATCTGTGCTTGAGTGAAATGGGTAATGGGCATCAGAGGGTTGTCAGTCAATACAATTTCACCTGCCAAGACAGGGTGATTTTCATCAATATCAGTTGGTGATGTAAGCACTGTATATTTCAGCTCCCGGTCATCTGTGTCCAAATCAGTATAACACAGATAATGCTTCTTGAAATGTGTCACCTGGTATTCCAGGACAGTCATCTCTAAAGTTGTCCCTGGGGATAGTTCTGGAGATAGGCTATCTACTGGCTGTATCTTGATGATAAACACATGTTCTCCAGATTGATTTGGAGGATCATTATCATCTTGGAGATAGAATACAAACTGATCCATCATTACATTCGTGCTATGAGGTCCAAGATGCCTGTAGAACAACTTTCCATCCAGGATATCCTCTTGCAGCCATTCAGTCACTACCTTCTCATACAGACCCTCACTGTCTATAAAGTACCAGGAAGATGTATCACTATGATCTTTTTCCACATCTTCTTCTTTTTCATAGGATGATGGAACCTCTTCCTGACGCAACAGAAGTTCACCAAAATGCTTTGGGACAGATCTATCTGAAGATCTTTCAACCTCCTTAATAACAAACCGAATAGTTGAGTCATCAGAGTCTATATCAGTAGCACTGAGAACAAAGGGTGAGATCTGGACCACCTGGTGCTCACTTAGGACCAGGCCAGTGTTGGCATTGAGGAGTGGTGGTTGATCATCATCAGGGGCAATTGTAATTGGATAAAAAAACTCCACCTGGTGCAGTCCATCCTCCATGCGGAAGATAATGTTATCACTGAAACTGTGCTCACTGCCATCATGCTGGTAGATCACCTGTCCAGCTTCCAACTCTGCTGCAGTAAAAAAATGACGACCAGGAGATGTACCTAAAACTCTGAGTTCACCATGTTTTAAACCTCTTGTGACCCAAATCTTCACTTCCTCTAAGTTGTCCTCATCACTGATTACAAGATTGTCAGAAAGTGGCCTTGACTGGCCTTCAAAAAGCATCATTTGAGGGCCAGCAATGCGATTAAAGACAGCCACCGGAGCCAACGTGTTCATAGGTTTCACCACCACCACAAAAGCAAAGGGGTCTGAAGAGGCACCCTCGGGGTCCAACACCTCCATCTCAAGCTGGAAGAGGCGCTCCTGGTCTGAGTCCACTGTAGGAGGCTGGTAGGCAATCTTCAGTTCCCTCAACTCCCGCTGAGTGAAAGAAGTGAGTGGCCGACTGGGATCATCAGTACTTATTAAGTAACCAGTTGCCGCGTCCTGCTCTCCAACACTGGGCCAGGGGGAGGTGAGATTAAATAGCAGCAGATCTGAAGGTGTCTCCAAGTCCTCCGCAGCCAGCATATCAGGGGTGATGGCAGTAAGTACAAACTGGTCCACCTCCATCATGAGCAAAGCCACAAAGCTGGGCTTGGGTGGGGTATTCTCGGCACCCTCCCGGATCCGAACCACCACCTGAAAGTATTCCTGCTGGCCTAGGCTCTCGGGAGAGCCGCTGTCCTCCAGCACTTCCACCCGCATGGGGACGTGGTCGCGGTTGGGGGACGGCGTGGGAGCCGTGTGCTGGTAGCGGATGCCCTCGCTCAGGAAGCGGCGGCACTCACTGCTGTAGCCCGGCGGCAGGGGGCGCCCGCGGGGGTCGATCAAGCGCCCGTAGGAAGGCAGGTGGTTGTCGCTGCTGGGCGGGTGAGGGAGGGCGGTGAGGCGGCAGTGGCGACGCCCGGCTTCTCCCGCCTCGGCGAAGGCCAGGACTTTGGCGTCCAGCGGCTGGCTGAGGCCCCGCAGTTTCTCCACGACGAGCGGCAGGTTGCGGCTGAGGAGGCGCAGCTGCTGCGAGAGCACCTCGGCCTCCAGCGCGAAAGGCACCACCAACGTGCGGCTGGGAGAGTCGTAGCGGAGCTGGAGGCTGAGGCGGTCGCGGCCGGGGCTGCGAGACCCGTAGTGCGTGTAGGTCACCTCTCCGGGACCGAAATCGCAGGGGAAGCGTTGCGGGGAGAGCGCCCCGGGCCGGTGAGGCGCCGGCGGCGGCCCGCTTTCCAAGACGGTCACGGTGCACTTGTCGCCCGGCTGCACGCGGATCACCAGGTCGCGGGCGGGGTCCAGGAAGACGGAGCGGCCGAAAGGCACGCGCAGCCCGCGGTTAGCCACCACGATCCCCGCGGCGCCCCCGTCGAGAGCGTCCGGTTCCGCCGGCTGGAGGAGAAGCGGCGGCTGCGGCTGGGTGGTCCCGAGCGCAGCCAGAGCGCAGAACAGGAGCAGCGGCGCCCTGCAGCGGCGAAGGTGCCTGGGCGGTTCGGCCATGCCGCCGCTAGCGCTGCCTCTCTCTCTCGCCCGGCGATGGGCGGTGCGCGCGAGTTCCGACGGACTTTGGGACCCGGGGACGGCAGCGCGGACGACAAGGTGCAGGAGCCGGGCTTCTGTGCTGCTCCGGAGCGGGGCTCTCTGGGACTCGGCCCCTGCCTGCTGCAGGTACTCAAGGGGAGGAGAGGGGGTGGGAGCTGGCAGCTCCTCGCACCGCCCAGGAACTGCCTCCCCCTCCCACCCGGCCCACCCAGGAACCGAGACTTCGTTTCTCTGCCGCCCGAAAAACGGCGGGGAAGCGTCCCCCGAAAGACGGCAGGGGGACGACCTTCCTCCGGTCTCGCTTGCAGGAAGACAAGAGTTTTCCCTCCGGGGCTAGGATCTCGTCGGCAGCGGAGACAATTCCCTTTCCAGGGAATCTTTGCCTCCGGGGCACAGATTTTGAAGGCGCGAAAGGGCAGGGCTAGTGACGTTGTGTTTCGGTCGCTTGCAGCTTGCTGCTTTTGCTCCCGCAGGTGAGATAGGAACGATGGTGGTCCGGTCCAGCAAATACAGTAAAAAATGTTATCTTAAGAGTGCTCCGAAACGCTTTGCTGCTGCTGCTGCAACACAGCTCTCCGCTTGGAAGAAGTTATCAGGGATGTGTTTCGGCTTAGGTTGGGTTTTGATTCAGGCAAAGTGTGTTGTGTGGCATCCGGGAAGGGCACCGATGCCTTGGTGGACCCAACTTTTTCTTCCATTATATCAGACAGGAATTCGAAAATAGAATTCCTGAGAAATGTGCAGTGGGGAATATGTGTTATTCTGTGGGGATAATCAATCAGTTTCTTTCCTAGAACTGCCGATACTTTAGCAATCAGAGTCTCTGGTGATTGTCAAATCCACTCATTCTCATCAACGTTGGGAGGGAGGGGTACCAAAAAACATATCTGCCAAATTCATAACAGTGTGACAATTCTGATAAAAATAAACTATCCTTTTATGTTGGGAACTCACAGATTTCTCCCTTGAGAAGAATCACATCCCTCCCTTGAGAGGGATCTCAGAGACCTAGTGGACAGTCACTTAAAATAAGAGCCAGCAGTGTGTTGCACCTGCCAAAAAAGCCAACACAGTGCTAGGCTGCATTAACAGAGGGATAGAATCAAGATCACGTGAAATGTTAATACCACTTTACAATGCCTTGGTAAGGCCACACTTGGAATACTGCATCCAGTTTTGGTCACAATGTAAAAAAGATGTTGAGACTCTAGAACAGGGGTGTCAAACTTGCAGGTCACGTGACGTGTCACGGCATATTATGACTTTTTTTCATTGCCGGTAATGGGGTGGGCGTGGTTTCAGCATGACGCATCCGGTCCGTGGGCTGGTTTGACATCCCTGCTCTAGAAAGAGTGCAGAGAAGAGCAATAAAGATGATTAGGGGACTGGATACTAAAACATATAAAGAAGGGTTGCTGGAATTGGATATGTCTAATTTAATGAAGAGAAGACTAGGGGTGACAGGATAGCAGTGTTCCAATATCTCAGAGTTGCTACAAAGAAGAGGGAGTCAAGCTATTCTCCAAAGCATCTGAAGGCATGGCAAGAAGCAATGGATGGAAATCAAACAGAGAATTGATCAGTAGAACAACCTGCCTCCAGAAGTTGTGAATAACCCAACACTGGAAGTTTTTAAGAAGAGACTGGAGAGCCATTTGTCTGAAATGGTATAGGGTTTCCTGCCTGAGCATAGGGTTGGACTAGAAGACCCTTCCAACTCGACGACTACTACTATTACTACTACTACTACTACTACTACTATTATATTATTACTATTACTATTACTATTACTATTACTATTACTATTATTATTATTATTATTATTATTATTATTATTATTATTAGTCGCGTTGGTTAATGATCTCTGGAGGGCCCGGGACAGAGGGTATTCCTCTGTCCTTGTTCTTTTGGACCTCTCAGCGGCTTTTGATACCGTAGACCACGGTATCATGCTGCGGCGTCTCGGTGAGTTAGGAGTGGGAGGCACCGTTATGCGGTGGTTCTCCTCCTTCCTCACCGACCGTACGCAGTCTGTATTGGCAG
>NW_015386606.1:740894-757858 GCF_001527695.2 Protobothrops mucrosquamatus | reverse complement strand
TTCAGCAAGCGGACCTGACCTAGGGAGGATTTTATACTGGGTTCATTTTTAGGAATTTGGAAGACACAACTTTAAAATTTGGTTTAATTCGGTTTTACAGGGGGGGATTGTATATATGCTTTTGTTTTAAATATGTTGTGCGCCGCCCTGAGTCCCGCAGGGAGAAGGGCGGCATATAAATTAAATTAAATAAATAAATTAAATAAATATATGTCAGGCTGCCAGGTATCCTATGCTAGTGGTTCTTTGGATTGTGAAGCAAATAAAGCAAAGGTGGGAAGTTTAGGACTCCTGAAAACTTTAGATTTTGCTAATTAACATTTTGCACTGGTGCAGAAAGGGTAAGTCAAATATTTGTATATAATTTGCATTGGCCTATGAACTGCTAATATGTAAATTCTCTAATTCTGCAATCATGTGCAGACTGACTTCGGAATTCAGCCTGTTAGACTCTATACAAACAAATTTAGGTGTCTTGTACTATTGTATTTGTCAGAACATCTGTTTAAAGTTTCAAAGAAACTGGAAGGATACATGGGAATAAAAATACATTCCTCAGGTCATGTATTTAGTTAGTTTATGGATTCATAAACAAACCTCTCACAATTCATTTAGTGCACAACCAAAATAAAATAAAATAGTGTGGCAATATATGCCCTGCAGTTGCTATATAAGGTTCCCCTATGTCTCATAATTTTGAACTGTATATACTACTGAGACAACCAATATAAGAGCCCTATACCTCCAAAGGGTCAATGCATATTATGTCATTCATAGAAGTCAAGGGTAGAATGCATTTGGCCCACAATTGCAAAATTACTCAAAACGTACTTATGGCATGATTTTGGCTGCTTTATTAAAATAGGTGCATGAAAGATTTTAACAGGTAAATGCACCTAATTTGCACTGAGCTTCTCCTAAAGCCTCCTTCCCCAAGAAGGCTAAAAAGGCCATCCTTGCCCATCAATGATCTCATAAGAATAACCAAAAGCTTATGAGAGTTTGCACCAAAATGACATGTGATGAAAACTAACTGGAATGAGGGATTTAGGTGTCTTGTACTGATCAGCTATATAAGATGAATTACTGAACAAATTTGTATTTATTTCTGTGCTCTTTCCATTTCTCATTTGTATGATTTTTCCATGAAGTAATTCAGCAGCAAAGAAATTAAAATTTTTATCTAGTGCTCATTTATGTTAATTTTTATTTACTGAGTATCCTGTGAAATCCCTGTTACAACTATACTGTTCTGTTATATTGCTAAATTTTTCTTCTGAAGACAATTTTCAAAGCATTTAAATACTTACAATAATTGTTTTTCTCATTGTATGTCCAGGCAGTCTCTTGAAGGGTTATTAACTTCAAATACAACAAAAGAGATCCTGAATGGCTTACTAATTAGATAAATACTTATTTATAGGGATTGACAATCAGCATGAATAGACTTCAACATTCCAAAGCATGTTTCTTAATAAATCACCACTATTATTTGAACAAAGTACTGAAAGATGTGTATTTGAAAATGGTGTCCTTGATCTGAAATTTTGGAATGAATTATATGTTGGATTTTGATTGTATTTTTAAAAGTATGCTTGAAAAAAATAGCAAGATTATGATTATAGTTTTCTCTGACAAGCCAAGTTGTAGCAGCAGTAGTAAAAACATTGTGCATTATATTTTTAGCTGAGCATGAATAATATATGTAATATATATGTATGTATGAATGAGTTTATTCCCCACCATTTCCAGTTAATGTGAAAGTGATTTCTATTACCTTAGTAAATATTACTTTGACTATGAAAACCGTGTTGTACACAAATTAACCTTTAGATGGTGAGTAAGTTGAGTAGTCTATTGCGGTGTCCCTTTGATGTATCTAAGAGTTGATATTTCAGAGTAGATTACCATGGTAATTACAAACTGCAGGCCATGTGAACAGAAAGGTCTTTCACAAAACCTGATTTATGGTAATGCACCATCCCGTCACACTATGATCCTTTATTCACAGTCTCATCAAAAACAGGCATGAAGACGACAGATTGAAATGGCTATGAATGTATTGAGATAGTTACTGTATAAGTGGATGTTTGATTCTTTATTTAAGTTGGACAAATTGTGGGAAGATTTTTATGAGACTGCAGCTAATTAAGCTTAAGGAAATTCAGGTTAAATAATGAAATAATGGATTTTTAAAATATAATTTGTAATCATATACTTGCATTTGAATGGATAATAAATGCAAAAAAAATTACAGGTAGTCCTTTACTTACCACCACAATTGAGCCCAACATTTCTGTTGATAAATGAGACATTTGTTAAGTAAATTTTGTCCCATTTTACGATCTGGCCACATTTCTTAAGTGAATCACTGCAGTTGTTAAGTTAGCAACATGGTTGTTAAGTGAATCTGGCTTCCCCATTGACTTTGCTTGTCAGAGGGTTGCAAAAGAGGATCACATGACCCCGGGACATTGCAACCGTCATAAATATGAGTTAGATGCCAAGCATCTGAATTTTGATCACATAACCATGAGGATGTTGCAATGGTTTTAATTGTGAAAATTGGTCATAAGTCACTTTTTTCCATGCTGGTGTGATTTTGAACCGTCACTAAATGTTGTAAGTCGAGGACTACCTGTATTGGAATATAATTTTTTTTTAAAGCATTCACACTAAAACAGCCATCATAAATAGAAAATAAAGCTCACTTTCTCCAAAAAAATATTTGTAAAATACTGCTAAGAAAATGGTGTCTATTTCCACAGCTATGTTTTCACAGCTTATAACTCATCCTTAAATCCATGATTAGGAAATTAACTCAGCTGGCTGGTTTGTTCAACAACGAAGCACCAGCAAATCATAGTAGCTGGGTGTCTACAATACACTGGGCCACAAACAAGGAAACCACATTTTAGCTTAGTAGTCCAGTTCAACCCAACCACCAGATTGATTCTTGGTTTCCTTCCAACAGTGGGAGTGTTTCTTCCACCAATAGAGTTCAGCTAGAGATACAGTATTGCAGGAGTAGGAAAGATGTCGTTTGATTACTTGATATCTGACTGACTGAATTATTTCTGCCATTCTGACTGTCATCTCCAATGGTGTTCTGCAGGTCTCCCAGTTCTCCAGAGCAATGGGGGAAGAATAAAGAACAGCAAAACAGGCATTGGAAAGTCATATCAATCTCTGTTCTGCCAGTGAAATACTGATTGGATTAGAAGCAGTGCATGGATTGAAGGAGCCTCTTTATTTGTGGGAGGCAGATCATAAATTAACTTTATATCTTACATAAGGACAACACAACCGCTTTTTTAAGCTGCTTTAGTAAATGGGTGGGCTTGATTTAAGTTCAAAATTCCCATGCCTGCAATTTACATCCAAAAAAGCATTCTTTGAAAGACACCGCAGATATGAAAGGTTAATCGAGGCATACACAATGGCAAGTGGCAAGGAATTAGAGCATGGCAGTAGAATTCACAGCCTGTTTGTTATCTGCAAGTCTTAGCTGCAGAAAGTGTAATCTTCCAAACCAAGGGAACCCTATGTTCTCCCCTGTTACATGATGACCTACGGGAAATGGATCATTGGTTTCTTGTTGGTGTTAGCAATGGGAAGTCTGCAGTATAATCTTTATTAACAAACTGATCAGGTTAAAGCCTTCTTAAATACACTGGGGAAGAAAGAAAAAAACAACAATGCAGCTACAATATACAGTATAAGATATTAAAGTATAACAGTTTATAGCATGTTGAAGTACACGAGGCATGTCAAACTCATGACATCACGTGACGTTGTACGATGTATCGTGACTTTTCCCCCATTGCCAGCAATGGGGTGGGCGCGTTGTTGGCATGATGCATCCGACCCACAGGCCGGCAGTTTGACATGCCTGAAGTACACACTACTACTCTTTAAGGCAATATAACAGATACTTAAAATTATATGCATAATTAGCATACAGTATATTTACATTATGCAATACTCTTGGTATTCAGAAGGTAATTTTGGCTGGCCTGCTTCCAATTAATTCCAAGGTGGTGTACTGACATGTTAGCTCTGAATTTCAAAGTCATATTTAGGCCAAATTGTTGTTAGTGTGTGGGATAAATTATCTCTAGATCTCTAAATACAACCACTTTCTTGTATGGCAAAACTTTTATGGAGTATTACTTAAAGCATACTAAGTAATGTGATCTACCCTGTTACTGATAAAAAGGCAAGGAATATTACAGTAGTTATGTATACAATCAATATTTCATGACAGGAATATTTACTCTTTTTAATCTAATATCTTTAAGGATGTTAGTTTTATGAAATGCTATATGGCTATAGGGTCTTATGTCTTGTTTAACAGAAACTGTTATTTATGTAGGTATCTATGCTAAAGATAGTTACTCTCAGATTGGAATCCTAAAATTAAAAGATGTCTTATAGAATTATATAGGATTAAGACTATGATTTAATTCCCAAATACTGCTAAGCTGGTCACTGCAGATAAAATCTTAACCAATAAAGAGAAAAAAAATGTTTTTCTGTTTTAAACTAACCAGAATTTTATGGATACAACTGAATTGGAGAAATTATGATCCAACCATTTAAATCTTAAGGAAATGGTGAGCGTACTATGCCTTCTCAAAACTCTTTTTTACATTTTCATACAGTAAAATAATTTAGGGGCCTCTGCCTTCAATCTTATTTTGTAGCTGTTAAGAGGAAGGAGCAGGTAGAAATTAGGAATTATAGAAGTGTAAATTATATTTACACTGAGTCCTAATTAAAATGACTGTTGCTCTCTGTTTAGAATATAACAATTTGCTGACACATTTATATTTTATTAGCATATGCTAAACAAATCTTCAAAGGGTATTACAACAGCATAGTGTCTGAGGTCTTCAGTTCTATTGCTAAGATGCCTGAAAGGGCAATTCTGTTAAGATAGTTTTTTCTTGTACATTATCATAGTGAAATAGACATCTTTGCTGCAGTAGTACACTGAGATTCTGTAAAGTGCTAATTACCCAAAAAGACCTCAACCTCCTTTTTCCATTGGCTGCTTTCCAAGAAGGGAGTCTTCTTTCTTCCAGGCATAATCTGCATTCTTTGTTCTGAGATGCACAACCCAGTATTTAGCTGTATGAAAACACATGTTTTGTTTGATTGTAAGCTTTTAACCAAACAACCTGAAGATTTCTCACAAAGCAAGAACTTCTCAATGAATAAGAGGGAATACTCCCTTTATAAATATTTTGGCCACAAGGAATTCTACATTCCATTATGGAGAATCAGTAACAATTTGCTTATGTCCAAGTATCTCCACACCTTTGATCAGTAGAGCATCAGTTTTCTCCTCCTTCATCTAATCAGTTCCATATAAGCTTCAGGAATGTAATTGCCTTACAACTGATTAAAACAGGGTGATGACTTAGACAGTTGCAATAGGAGCTACATTCCATATTAAGTACAATGATCCTCCCCCAAATGAATGATTATTTTTAACAACAGTGGGACTTAGTTACCTATTAATATGATGGGAAGATAAAAAAGATGCAGAAATGCTTTGCCCAAAGAAGATAAGAAGAACTATAAATACAGAATAGCTCATAATGACAATTTATACACACACATATGCACACATATGTAAAATGAATATATCAAAGCTCTTATGTTAAAATAATGTTTTTAGGATGGTCAGGCAACTGTCTGGATATTGCTGAGTTGGGAAATGCTAATAGGTAGATAAATGCTAACTGAATTCACATTAACTCAATAAATGATTGATACATTAAAACAACATTCTTTGATGCCCACTTTGTGCAAGTTCCTATCCTTTGAAATTTGTTCCTTCCTTCCTTCCTCTTACACTCTTTTGTATCCATTGGATCTCACATTCTTCTCTCTAAATTAATTCCAATTCCATTCCTTATGGATTAACAGTAGAAAAGAAACTTCTCATGAGACCTTGGAGCATTCTATTATTGTTCAGAATATGTTCTATTTGCTTATTGCGTTTATGTGTGTATGAGGGGAAAGAGCAAGTGAATTGCTTTTCGAAAGAAGAGCCATACCTCCCCCTCAAAGCAAACATTCAATGATGGATATAAAGTTCCTGCTCTTCACCCCCTCCTCATTCTAAATTAGCTTTTGTGGAGGTTCTATGACCTTGATAGTTCAAAAATAAATATTTTTAAAACAACAGTCAATTAAAAATATACTAGGAGAACAACTAAAAAAAAAATGCCAGTGACAGTGCTCTTGTAACTCATCCTAAAATGAACAATTAAAAGCAAATTTTCTCTCTTAGCAAGCTGTTCCAGAATCTGATAATTACCATTTCAGAGGCTTGGTCACTTGTACCCAATCCAGTGCACATCTGGGAAAGAAAATTGCAGAACAGTTCACAGACAGATTCTAAAGGAGATGCTTCTAATTATTTCATGGTGCTTTTTAAGATATAATAGGAAAGTTTTTTACCCCAAAAACTAAGGAACAGCTATCATGGAAAAGAATAAAATTTATATGTAACAGATAATAAAAAATAATATCTGTGTGCTTTGAAAATAGACTGTTCATTAGGATGCCTACTTGCAGCTGTTTGGTGTGTTACCATCCTTTTACCATTAATCCCAGTGCTATTTCTTCCTGTCTGGAAGCAGGAGAAAGACAACTGAAGGAGAATCTTGGAAAGATAACACAGCAAATGAAAGCTTGTCCTTTTCATATTCTCTTCTGGCAGCTCTCAGCCGCAGTGCTTTTATTTTTATCAGGCTTTACACTTGGTCCTGTTGGCCTTTAGCAGCATACTACAGATTCTTGCCAAGCACTGTATTACATTATCTCAGTGATATGTTTGGTAAAGTCCTATGAAATCAGATGCTGGTCTGACTCTGTAGGCCCTTGCTCTGTCACAGATAATTAGGAATATAGCTCCTACCTACTGTAGGTTAAATATAGGGAGGATTTAGTTGGCTCCCTATCATACTTGCCTGTTGCCACACCCTCTCTAATTTTAGATGTGCATGGAGTGTATTTCTCTCGGCTCTCCAATTTCTTTGTTGCTAAAATAAAGTGTGGGGGAAGGGGGAGGGAAGGGAAAAGGGAAGCTTCCTTTGAGAAACTGAATGTGTTGCACTATATTTATCTCATTCATTTTTATGACTCCGGAATATAAGAAATGCACTAAAACGCACTGGATCATTTTGAAGATTTTATCAGGAAAGGTGGATATACTGTAGCAACAACCTTATGCATCAGTTGATAATAATCTTTCCTGCTTTGTAGATTGATAAAATGAGGCTATGATTTAAAGTACATTATAATGGAAAATTACGACAGAAATTTTTAAAATCACATTCTCAAAAAGAAATACTCTTTTTGAGAATACGATTTATCCTCACAAACTCTTTTACCATCTTATTTTACACTAAGTGAGAATAAAAATAGTTAATATTAGCCTGATTTGCTATGAATTTCCTCTCATGAAATATTGTTTGTGTGCATATCTTCTATAATATTCCTTGCTTTTTTATCAGAAATAACATAGATCACATTACATTATGATTTCAGTAAGTCTGAACAAAAGTTTTGCCAAATAAGGAAGTGCTTCTGTTTGTCTTAACCGATGGCACCATCTTAGTGTAACGTAATTGGCTCTCTGACTGGAAAGCCAACTTGGTGTAGTGGTTCAAGCATCAGGCTAGAAAGCAGGAAACCATGAGTTCTAGTCCTGCCTTAGCCATGAAAGCCAGCTGGGTGACTTTGAGCCAGTCACTTTTTCTCAGCCCAACTTACCTCACAGGGTTGTTGTTGTGGGGAAAATAAGAGGAGGAAGTTGGATATGTTCACACCTTGAAAAATTTGTAAAAATAATAAAGATGGGATAAAAATAAATAAATAAAATTTGCAATGTTCTATACTTAATATTTCCATAGATATGAAACATTCTTAAAAATCTATATACTGCATCATCCCATTTACTGAAGTGATCTTGAAGGGAAAAAATACCTTAATTGAACATGCAAAGGATATAAGATAAGAAGCTGCTGTATATTGAATAAGATCATTTGCTATTATGACTGACGCTGACTGGCAGCATTTCTCCAGGATTCTGGCTTCTCTACCAGACATAGATAGACATAGAAAATTGTCTTGAGCTGGAGTCACCAAATATTTTCCTGTAGTATCCCAATATGCAGTCCATGGGTTGGAAAGCTCTGAGCCAGCCTAGAGACAGAACTCACATAGAATAGACTTAGGAGTCTTTGGAATGAAATACACTTAGTTTTCAGTGGCTGACATTTCTTTTTCATTTAACTAAATTCAAATAATAACAGAAAAATATATACATTAGTCGTGTAATGGGCAAAGGCCAAAAATGTTTTCCCATACCATTTCCACAAAGACAAATTATAAATATATAGTATGTATGTGTATGTATATGCTTTAAGAGGCACAGAATGGCTTGTTTTGGGATTAGCAAAACCAAGCCACTGTGGTTTGTAAACTATGGCTTCTTTATTTATTTAACAAATTTATACGGGTAGCCATCTCTGTCAATGTGACTCTTGATGACATGCAATCAACAATTAAAAATAATGCCATGACTATAACGCTATAATATTGGGTTGTCCATTCCAGCTATATTTGTCATTCTGTGACAACTTCTCTAGCCTTAAATTTGGTTTAGAATGAAAAAGCTGTTGGATTATAGATTCTGATATTAGTTTAATAGATAAATAAAATATAATTACACTGACATTTTTTAACAAAAAAAATGCCTCTTTATTTTAAAGAAATGGGTTTTAAACACTTTTGATAAGAAAATTATTAGTCTGATTTCACGAAAACCTTAATCTTGAACTATGGAAATTGATTTTGTTAATTAACTTTTGATCTTCATTTAAGTGTAGAAAAATCTGAGATTTACTTTTTAAAACAAAAGTTGCAATTTTTTGCAGACTTCTTTGGATGTAAGTCCTATTGAATTAATGTAGATAAGCCAGTGACATATCAACTAGCATTGTATTTAAATAATATTGCAGGAACTTCAATATACCTGAAACATTTTGAAAATACCAACCAATAATTTGGGTAGCATCTTGCTCAAAAGGTATTTTGCTAATATCAGTCAAAAAGCCTGCCTTTGATGCAAACTTTTGTTTTATCAAAATTTGGCTCAATAGATTGGCCAATTAAATAACAACTAATTTTTGCTGCAAACCCTTTTTGAAAATGTTCATGTTTTGTATTTTATGTATTTTATAAAATCTTTACATTGGCTTTATTTCACACATAAAAGATTTAATTTAGTTTCTAAAAGTCATTCTTCCATATGTGTCCATATAACCAATATCTAAAAACAGAAAAAGAAAACTGAATGTGATTTAATTCCCAGTGACACAACAGAACAGTAGCATTTTACCTGTATATTGAATTAAATTCTAAAAGGTCAAAAATCTAGTATCCAAAAACAGCAGTCCACTGTCCTATGGTTAAATTTGTAAAGTCCCACCTTTTTTCTTGTTGCCAGTTTGATATTTATATAAATCAAGGTTTGCTTTACTAATCAGCAAGAGGCACCTTAATGTTTCTTGATTCCTTATCATATCTCACCTCCAGGAAACTAGCAACCAATTTGTCAAAACATATCAAAAGTTTCTGTAAACCTATCCTTTTAGCAGATTTACCTTAGCGCTTTGTACCATTTCAAAAGCATCTTTGTCTCCTATATTATGTATTATACACTAGTGTCTTCTTATAACTCTGATCAAATCAGTACACATTTTGTAAAGTAGACTTTGGAAAATAATCCAAGATCAGAATATAAGCAACCAGGTCTGGAAAATGTTTACATTTTAGTCTTATCACAAGAGATTATTCATAACATATTCTCTTTCATAAAATGAATGGACTGTGAAAATCAGCTTTAGATGGTAACGGCACTACGTATTTTAAAAGTTATCCTACTTTTTTCCCCAAGAAAACCACAGTCACTTATAAACTGCAATAAGGATGCAGTGTTCAAGTGCTAAATTCAAACTACCATATAATACTTTAAAAATCATTTTCTTATTCCATTTTGCTTTCTCTTTTATCCTTTGCTGGATTGTTATGGTCAATTTATTTTAGTTTGCAAATAACTTGTATTTTTATACTATATTCAGAATGTGTTTCCCAGTTTCCTTAAAAACTCTGTCTTGGATATCTGAACTTGGAAAGGTAATGCAGCAAACATGTAATTATATACATTTTGCTTTTCCTATTCCTGACTTCTGTAATCTCACTTTCTATTTTCATGCTTTGCTGTAGAGAGATCAAACACACTTTCTCTATTTATCTCTTCCAAATCATACATTGGAAACTATTTAGATATAGCAGCAGCTGGATAAGCCTTAATTATAGGCTATGCTTATAATTGGAATTTACATTACACACGGTGATCATTTTCCTACTCACCATTATGCCTGATATGGACTCTTTAATTGGAAAGATATTTGGCAACTTTGCTGGATAAATGTCATATGCCGAATAAAATGCCTTGGGTTCATATTTCATGAATTTCTAGGCAGTACGCTTCATATACAAAGATTTTCTGACATATATTTGTGTTGTCATATGTTAAGAAAGTACAGCTAACTGAATTATTTATCTGCTTTTTCAATAATATAGTATAAAGAAAAAAAGATCTTATACAGAGCTATTTTCCAGGTCTTCCACCCCATTTAGGTTCAAGGGCATCGTGGTGCCTCTTGTCAAAGTACTTTATAGTTATCCTCATAAATTCTTCCACCATCCTGTCAAGGCATTATGATATGCAAATATATATAACTAATTATGATTAAATAATTATAATTATCCAGAAAATAATTACCCAGAAAATATGTCACTTTTTATCATATCAGGAAAGACTTAAACATCTATTAATATTGCCTTATAGATTCTGTATCCTTGTTTTTTCTTTATACTGGTTAGAATACTGTGTGCAGTTTTGTTCACCACTTTCCCAAAAAGATGTTGAGACTCTAGAACAGGGATGTCAAACTGCCAGCCCATGGGCCGGACACATCACGTGGAAGCCGCACCAACCCCATTACCGGCAATAGCAAAACTGTCCCAATACGTTGCGCGACGTCATGTGACATCGCGAGTTTGACCTATCTGCTCTAGAAAGAGCAACAAAGATGATTAGAGGTCTTGAGGATAAAACACAATGAATGGTCACACGAACTGGGTGTGCCTAGTCTAACAAAGAGAAAGGCTGGAGCCTTCCAATATTTGAGGGGCTGCCACAGAGAGGAGAGGTCTGACCTATTCTCCAAAACGCCTAGGTACAGGACAAAAAGCATGGATGAAAACTAATCAAGAAGAGAACCGACCTAGAAGGAGAAATTTCTTGACAGTTTTCATGCAGTCCCTTTATCTTTCCAAGTGCTTTGGTGATATTGCAGGTGGCATAATTTCACATTCACTAGAATAAAACTGGAAAAAATTGAAAGGTTTATTGAAATAAAATGTTATATACTAAGTGCTTTGTAGCAGTCTAACTGAAAGTTCTTTTGTCAAGTAACTATTATTTGGGATGTTAATCCTTTTTCACTCTGACAACTTTTTGCTTGAACAAATTGATATGGGACACATGTAACAATTAGCACTGAAAAGTAAATATATAGATATACCATAATGCCAGGGTCCACATACATTAATTCCTATGTAAACTGGGAACAAGAAATAAAATGTGGTACCAATAAAAATCTCACCCCATATTACTTAAGTGATTGTTGAAAATGTACTACTTCACCTTTATTATTAGAATGAGATTTGATGAAAATTGTTTGAAGATAAAATTGATGAGCATGTGCATACACATATAATGTGGTGCTTCCATAATATTAAGAATGAAATCCAGAAACAAACTAAATAAATCCTTTCAGGAATGTGGCCCTGATCAACCTATGATGGCAACAGTCATTCATTCATAATAAAAGTAGAGTTTCTGAACGAAAGCGTCTTTGTGAATATCAGCATCCCAAGCTTCATCTAATTCAACTCAATTCTTATCAGTGGTTCGAGTTCTTGAAAGGTGAGGAGCAATGAAAAATAGTGGCTAATACAAATATAGCACACAATGGTTTCCATTCTTTATTGAAAAGGCTAAGCTGGACTAGTGCAGAAAAAGTAGACCTCATTTGCAATGCAGTTTAGGACAATACACATTTCTGTGTTGAAAACAAATAGTATTTACACTGGAGTTAATAACCCCAAATTTAAGGAAAGTTTCCAGTCATTCTGATAGATTTTATTTCTAGTTTTTTTTTTAACTTTCAACCATTCATGACTTTATTAGTGTGGCTAATTTTTTTTACTTCATATGCAAAATAAAACTGATTGAAGATACCACCAGTTTATTTTATTATTTGTTCTTTTTATATTTAGATATCAAATAAAATCTTTTGTAGCCTAACGTAGCTTATGCTCATGCTCAAAAAAAATCAGAACTGGGTAAAACAGTATTGTGACAAATCACATTTTCCTTCTTCACTTGCAAGATCATTCCTCTAAATAGGGAATGGGAACAGCCATGCCTAGGCATCCAGAGACCGAGCAGTGCCTGAATCAATATATTTGGCTAATATTTGTCACCTCAGCAGACGTGTGAATTTCAAGTCCCAGTAGAATGCTGGGAGTTAAAGTCCACATCTCTTAAAGTTGCTGAGATTAAGAAACACTGAACTAGGCTGATATTTTTGTGATTTACTCTTATGCTAAATAACTACTATAGGGATCATCTGAAAGATACAATGATCAAGTCATCCAAGACTGTGATTAGTCAGCATGACTTTTCCATCTTGGAAATAAGTTTCATTCCCCAAACTCTGCTTTATCTTTAAGAAGCTGGCAAAAAGTAAAAGTCAGACCCTGGTATAGTTTCCCAAGGAATCACCTACTATAAAGGTTCCTATTAAGCATAGTTTGGTAAGTTTTAGTCAAGACTATGTTTTGTTTTGTTTTGTTTTGTTTTGTTTTACATTACAACTAACAAGTCTTCCTAGTTGAATTCTTAAAAATAGTAAAAATATTGAGTTGGGATTTCAACTAGACTTTTGCCTAGCTTGTAAGAAATCTTCCATATATGCTAAAATTCCTGGGTATCCACTCTTGTTTGGTTTTTAAGGACAGCAAAAGTAACATTTGCAATAGACCCCAAATTGTTTTTCAATTGGCTTGTCTATGAGACCTAAAAGAAAAGCTTCAGGTTTCATTAATATTTGTATCTTAAATATTTTTTGCATTGTCAGTTATGTTTATTCAGTACATTTTCTCATATTTGCAAGACCACCACATATGATAAAATGAACCTGGATTTTTGACTACATTTCCAGCACATATTAGAAATCCCTTTATACATTTTCGCTAGTCTATCTGGGGTCAAGTAGCAATGATACATCATTTTATAAAAGTTTTATTTCAAACTTTAATGTAAATTTTAGTCCATTCATCCATACATTCTCCCATTTATCTAGCGTTATACCATGCCCAATTTTGTGTCCACGTTAACCATACATCTTTTAACATACTCATTTTCTAGATTCATCTTGAGTAACATTTTATATATTTTAGAAAATCAAGTGGTCATCTCCAGAACATAAATTAACATCCAGTTCAGATTTAATTCCTGTGAAAACAAAACTTTTTTTTAACCAAATTTAAATCTTTCAAAAATTATATAATAATTAAACCAGTCACAAGCAAATTACTAACTGTTCTCTTGCCTTTATCTTAAATCTCTCTTTTTCAAATATCAATAAGTCTCGACATGTCATCCATTTACATTCCAAAATCATCTCTGTTCTATGTAGTGCTTCCTGAGGTGATAGCTAAAGTGGCACTTTATCAGCTAATTTTCTTTTATACTTCCACCATACACGTGCAATCAATTGCCTAATAGCATGAATCTTAAAATCAAGATTAACTTTTTCTTTATCATATCACAAATAGGCACGCAACCCAAATCTCAAATCAAAATCTTCAAGGTCTAACAGTGTTGGATTTTTAAAGTTATCCAATCTTTTAACCATACCAGACAACAAGCTTCATAATATAATCTAAGATCCAGCAAACCCAGACCTCCTTTACCTTTAGAATCTTGTACCTGCTTATATTTAACTCTTGGTTTTTTATTTTGTCAAATAAATTTAGATATACCTTTCTGCCTCTGTTTGAAAGTGGAATCTCTAATCAATATGGGTATTATCTGAAATAAAAATAACATTCTAGGTAATACTTTCATTTTAATTACTGAAATTCTTCCCATTAATAACAAATCTAATTTTTGCCATCTATTTAAATCCAATTTTACCTCTTTCCATAAATTACCGTAATTATTTTTGTAAAGCTTAGAATTTTCCTCAGTAAGAGTCATTCCCAAGTACTGTACCTTTTTCACAACTTTAAAACCAGTTTTAAATTCCAGTGTCTTCTGATCTTCCACATTTAGGCGTTTAAATCAGTCAGTCCTAGAAGAGATCAACCCCGACTGCTCTTTAGAAGGCCAGATCCTGAAGTTGAAACTCAAATACTTTGGCCACCTAATGAGAAGGAAGGACTCACTGGAGAAGGGCCCAATGCTGGGAAAGATTGAGGGCAATAGAAGAAGGGGACGACAGAGAATGAGGTGGCTGGATGGAGTCACTGAAGCAGTAGGCGTGAACTTAAATGGACTCCAGAAGATGGTAGAGGACAGGAAGACCTGGAGGAACGTTGTCCATGGGGTCGCGATGGGTCGGACATGACTTCGCAATTAACAACAACAACAACAACAACAATTATATGCTTTAATTTGTAGTCCTTTTGCTCTGTTATCCTGTCTAAAATCTTTATTTAACAGTTTCAACATTAGAATAAATAATAAAGGGGATAAAGGACACCCTTCTCTTGTTCCCTTTTGGTTTTGTAAATCTCCATTCACTATGATCTGAGCTTTCTGGAATGTATAGATGGACTTTCAGCTAAAGTCTTTCAGCTAAAAGAGATGTAAAGAGTCTGTAGTCATTATTAGGGAGAGAAATTTCCTAGAAAGTGCTAACCATCTAATAGACAATTTAACAGTTACCAGATATCCACATGGATTTATCCAGAACAAATTTTGACAAATGTCCAGAACAAAATTATTTCATTTTTTAATTAGATAATTTCTTAGATTATGGGAAAATTGCATATAAAATATGAAGAATTTGACAAAAGATACTGTAAAATTCTGATTAGCAAGCTAATTAAATTATGAGCTAGATGGGTCTACAATTAAGTAGATTCACAGCTGACTTGAAAATTGTACTCTGAGCATGATCAACAAATTTTTCATCAAACTAGAGTAAGGTGTTAGAGCAGATATAGACAGAATTCAACTTTTATTTTCCAGAAATTAGCTGAGGTAATCCCGTCCATACAAAAACATTGTTAACAAAAACCAGGCTGTATTTTTATAATTTCACCTGGTCATTAGGAAATGAGTTCAACTCCTAAGTAATGTTTGATTTGCTAGCTAGACCAGGTTATCACAGAGACTTTCCTTCAGGGCAAATCAACATTTTGTCTAGAGATGCTTGCTTTCAATTATCTCTGTGTTCCAATAAATGGATGATAAATGCAAGGAATGAAGTGAGGGTGGGGATGGGGTAAAGATAAGGCTTGGATCACCCTATGAATATTCAGGAAGGAGGCTCAGGTAATTTCTCTCCAATCATAATCTATGAATCAAACCAGTGTTGAAATTCAACAGCTTATTCAATAAAGTAATTAAACTGGGCTAGATCTGATGGTAATAATTTAAATTCAATTTCTTGAAATACAAAGTATTTGTAGCTGTAATCATTTATCTCAGGCAATTTAAAGAAATAAGGACAAAACTTGATTTAAGAATAAAAATGACATTTCCATGAAAATAAGATGAGATATATGAAAGAAAATAATATGTCAGATAAATAATTCTTAGTGAGGATTATTAGTTATTTCAAGACAAGACAATTTTGACCGCAACCATAGAACAGTTGATATTCCTGTCTATCTTCAGATTAGGTTTTCTAAATGCAAGATTCAATTGTTTTCAAGAATTGTATTATGGGGATATTCCGTGAAGCAGCAGCTGGTCTGGCAATTGTCCTTGCTTTGTGCTGAAAGAAATAAGCATGTTTGGGCATGTGGAAGAATGGGGTGTTTCTGCATCTCATTCCATGGCTATCTGTGTCATGACCTGGTTGCATCCTGAACTCAGAGTCAGGATACATCTTTTGTTTTCCTCCACGTTATTAACTTGCAAAGCCTCCAGACATATAATTATGAAGCATTAAGAAGTGCCAGGCTTTCTTTTCTTTCTTCAAAGAAAATAGGTGCAGTAAAGATGAAGTGATTAATCTTCCAATCAACAGCCATATGTTCTGTTTTAAAAGCATGGTTCTTCAGACCCTGGAAATGTGTAACATTAGGAATAAAATGACTTTTGGAAACAAAGAGCAAATTTAACTCATTTCATGATACATTTATTTTGCTTGCATTTAAAGATGAGAAAGGGATTGATGAGAATAATGTGTCCATCTGTTAAATAGCACTCTGTATAAACGGGTACCATTTTCACAAGGACTAAATCAAAGCATTTTTGCCTTCAGGCCTATGGACAAAAGGTCAGTTACTAATTTATATCAAGGGATTGCATTTGGACTAAAGTATTACAAACCTTGAAACTTACAAACTTGGTGGGAAAAACAGCAGGTTTTTTTTTACAGTTTTATGCATGTAGAATTTGACATTTCTGCTTTAAAGTTATTTTATTTTTTTAAAAAATAATTTTAAAATATATTGAATGCTTATATATTGGATTTAAAATGTCTATATATTGTATTTGTTCTACTTTATAAGACATATTGAATATTTTAGAAATAATATACACATTTCAAACTTAATTATAGTAATTA
>NW_015386606.1:726710-740794 GCF_001527695.2 Protobothrops mucrosquamatus | reverse complement strand
TCTCTCTCTCTCTCTCTCTCTCTCTCTCTCTCTCTCTCTCTCTCTCTCTCTCTCTCTCTCTCTCTCTCTCTCTCTGTGTGTATGTATGTGTATGTATGTGTATGTGTATGTATGTTTCCCTAAAAATAAGACCCAACTAGAAAATAAGCCCTAACATTATTTTTCAGGATGCCCATAATATTAGCCTCACCCCCAAAATAAGCCTCAGTTAAGATCATCAGCCAGACGGATGCATTTAGTACTGTATTTCTCTGTAAATAAGATCTAACCGTAAAATAAGCCCTAATGCGTCTTTTAGAGCAAAAATTAATATAAGACCCAGTCTTATTTTCGGGGAAACACAGTATATATTCATTATCTATCTGCTTCCAAAGTCATTTTGGAATCTAATGATATTGATTGCAAATATAATTTATTGTGACACTCAATTTTTGCAGCCCCTGGAGCTTTGAAAGTTTCTTTGGGTATAATTTGGTAGCAAAACATATGTTTTTAATAGTGCTTTTAATGGTTCATAATATAGAAATATCACATATTACATAATTTATAATCTTTAAAAAAGATTAAAGCAGGTATGTAATCCTATAGAAAGCTTAATGTACTGATTTTGCATTATATCCATGGTCCACATAAAAATAAAACAAATTCTTTGAAAAATGAGTTCTGCTCCCTCTAATACTATGCTTTCTACAACCCTCAGAAAACAACTTTTTAAACAAAAATCTAAATAAATATGCAAAAAACTTATCTTTCCAACCTTAAAACACAATTGCACTTCAAAGTCCAGTTATATCCTTAATATTTTTTTTAAATATTAGTTTGTATCCATGTCAACTCCAATTGTCAAGCATAAGAACTGTAGATACAACTTTTTAAAAAATATTCCAGCTATTTTAAAAATATAAACCAGGTCAAGGGCTGATAGATTTATTACTGTATAAACTTTGAAGGCTGGAGTCCATTTTAGATTTTTCTTTTAAAAGAGAAAATTTATTTTTTTCATAGAAAAAATAATTAATGTGTTTGAATGAAGGAACATTATTCTTTCCCCAAATCTGGAAAGAAACCAAGGGTGATTTGTTCCATTAATGACAGAAACTTGGAAAGAAGGGCTATTTACCAAGAATGTTTGTTCAACAAACTGCCTTCAGTTCAAGAATTGTCTAGTGAAGTGAGTTTTTACCCTTTAATTGTGACTTAATGAACTCCCAGTATGTTCGGTCCCTCAGGTCTCCAAAGGTCAAAGAAGCTGAGCAAAATGCATTGTTAGCCCTCATTGTGCTATAATATGATAACATCACTCTAAGTATTCAGAAAAGAAGTTTCCTGTTAGCAATAATCAGGAAAGAGCTATTTAATTGGTGGAGTTTACTGAAGTGCATTACTAATCTTTTTAGCTTTTGCCCTTTCAACAGCAAACTGAAATGGCAATCTTTTAATTGGCTTTTAATAAAAAGAGGAAGCTTAGAATATTCTAATTATGCCAGCATTTTGTGCTCAGCTTAAATAAACTTAAGAAAAGTTTACCATCACACTATTATAGTACAACTCTATTTGTGTTTACTTGGCAATTAGTTCTTCTTTGTTAAATTGAGCTTATTTCCAAGTCAGGACTTTGTTTAGGATTTCCAGATTCCTTCAGTTTTATTCAATCAGTGGCTGCATTTTTACCCGAGTTAGGCCACTGTATGTCTCCAGATACTTGAAACTACAAATCCTCTCCATTTTGCCAAATTGCAAACAGACTAATAGCAGTTGTCCAAACTATCTGAACAATCCCAGGTTGCCCATCACTGCTTGTGTGCATCATGCTGAGCCATAATGTGGTTTGTAAACTTATAGGTAAGTACATTGTATGAACCCAATCAGTATGCCAACTGGGAAGAGTTAAAAAAAAAGTCAAGATTGCTGCCCTGACTGTGCATTCAAAGCCCTGCTTCTTGCTTATATGCAGAACACATAAAAAAAAAGAAACAAGGCTTCATTTCTGCAGTGCAATCACCATTTTTTTTTCTGAGCCTGGGCTTCACTTGGACTTTAAAAGGTGAGCCAGAGATAAATAAGGAAGACTTATATATAGGTAGTCCTTGACTTAATGACCATAACTGAGACCAGAATTTCTGTTGCAAAGCAAAGCAATTGTTAAGTGAATTGCATCCAATTGTACAACCTTTTCTGTCATGGTTGTAGAGCAAATCACTGCAGTTGTTAAGTAAATCGTGCAGTTGTTAAGCAAATCTGGGCTTGCATCATTGATTTTACTCACCCGGAGCTGGCTGGGAAGGCAGTTGTAAGCCATTTTTTTCAGTGCCATTGTAACTTCAAACGGTTCCTAAATGAATGATTGTAAGACAAGGATAACTTGTAAAACAATGCAAGTGTCAGACATACCCAGTACTTTTTTTCTGAAAAAAAAAAAAAGGTGCCGGAGCTCACACACATCATACAACCCGCCTTGCCTACCCTACAAGGTTCCACCCAAAAAAGGTGCCGGAACTCCATTCTGGGCGTTCGATGAGAAAAAAAGCCCTGGACATACCTACCAGGTTAATTACTTTCAGATGAAACAATATTAGGCAGAGCAGAGAAAGTGGGTAAGAAAAGGAAGGAAAAGTAATTAAAATAAGTGATTAAAGAAAAGGAAATGTAATGGGATTCAGTTTACACCAAGATCATTCTACACCTCTCATCAGATTTCTATTTTTGCACATCATTCTTGCTCACACCATGTCCATGGCCAGTTCATACCTTGCCTCTTGTTTTTCAAATTTTTCATCTCTGTTTTTGAAGATATCAGCAACTCCATCTAACCACAACTTTCTGTGTTTTCTTCTTTCTCTCAATCATTAACTCTTCCTCCAAATGTTGCTTTTCCAATTCAGATTTTATTTATTCCCTGTATATATCTGAAGCATCTCAATGTACTTTCAGATTGATCATTCATTTTTGTAATCAGTTTACAATCATTTATCACCAATTTGTTCTTGTACTTGCTGGTTTTGTTTTGTTTTTGCCATTAATGTATAATGCATTCCAATTTCCCTATCAAATGCAACTGCACTAGTCTACTGCTCAATAGATCCTTCTTGTATCATAAGGATGTTATGACTCCATTTTATCATTATTATTATTTTTTTGTAGACCATTTAAAGCATTTTGAGCATGAACATTCATTCTAGGTAATTTTATTATTCTCATATACAGTGTCTAAAATACTCCTTCCAGCATTTCTTCCCTTTTCAAATGAGTTCCAGATAATTTCATCACTATTAGTCTTAATTACATTCGGTTTGCAGGATGTCATTATTTTAACTTGTTTACTATTCCCATTTTTAAAATTTCCACCACAATTTCTCTGTTGTTTTTGCCTCTTTTAATTATTCGTTGGTCTCACTTAACATATCTTTTTTCAATTTATAAATTACAGGGTATTAATTTACTTCATTTAATTAGCTTATAAACTAAATAAAAAAGGTAATATGATTGTTTATCAATATTTATTATTTTTATCTTCTAATGTAAAATAAATTGCAATATGGCAGAAACAACCATGTTGCCTAACAAAGGACTATCATTTTAATTGGCAAGAATGTAAATCTAGCTTCTGATTAAAAGAAGCAGTCAGTATTCATGCTAATGATGCTGGAATTTTGCTTTTATGTTTACTCCAAAGCTCTTTTATAAGCTGTGTTCATTATACATACCCTAAAACTCCCACATCATTAACACATTTTGAAAGTTTGAAGGATAAAAGGTGATGCATATTATCACTGAGGACTGAGTTTTCACATTTATATCATGAAATGGTTTCAGCTAGCTAAACATTGCCTGCCTTTGGGTATTTACAGATTAGCAAAGCACAGAAGTGTTTTGCTGCATTCTGGGTTTAGTTGAACAAATTTATTGCTGATTCTTTTCCAGTTTATCTGACACTGGAGCATGATGGGTGTTTTCTTGAATTGTTGGGATCCTGCTGATCTTGTGAGAAGTTAGTGTTCCCCTTGGTGAGAAGTCAGGTTCTGATCTATAAACTGAAGCCAGCCATTTCTCTCTCCCTCCATGCTCTATAAAGATTCAATAGCCAGTTCTTAATTTCTTCCTGTAGTTTATTCCCAATATAATAGAGGAATATATATGATAATATTCCTAACATAATATACTAGAATTTTTCCGTTTCTGAAAATACTCCTCTATGGTAACATGACACTTGGCATTTTTTCTCTTTTATTCTCGGGGGGACAGGTGTTACTGAATGGCTTTGGGTAGCTTGGACAATGTTATTTGTATACTCTTATAGATCTGCTGGAAGAGAGAAAATGGGGGGGGGGGAAACAATTGGAAACTGGTAGAGTTGCCAACTTTAGACATTTTGATACCAGAAAAATAGATAAGTTTCTTCTTTTTATTTTAAAAACTGCTTTGTAAGAAATGTTGTGTGCGTGTGTATTTAAACCTTGACAGCATAGGAATGTCCATTGCCTCACTCTGCTTATCCAGTTCAAACAGCAGAGGGTTTGTGCTTATTTTGAAGTTCATCAATCAGAACAGAGAATATAAGAAAGCTTGGAAACAGCTTCAATAATTTGAATCAAGTTAACTGGATTCAGTCAATCAGAATAGAGCTGGAAGGGACCTTGGAGGTCTTCTAGTCCAGCCTGCTGCTCAAGCAGGAGACTTAATATCATTTCAGGCAAGTGGCTGTCCAGTCTCTTCTTAAAAACCTCAAGTAACGAAGCACCCACAACCTCTGAAGGCAAACTTGGTTTATTGTTCTCACTGTCCTTAATTCCAGGTTGCTTCTCTCCTTGATTAGTTTCCATACATTGTTTATTGTCTTGCCTTATGGTGCTTTGGAAAATAAGTTGATCCCCTGTTCTTTGTGGCACCCCTAGTCCTTCTTTTCTCTAGACCAGGGGTGTCAAACTGCCGGCCGCAGGCCGGTTTCATCATACCGAAGCTGCGCCCACCCCATTGCCGGCAATGCAAAAAGAGTCATGATATGTCATGACATGTCACATGACGTGGCGAGTTTGACACCCATGCTCTAGACTAGCCATACCCAGTTCCTGAAACCATTTTTCATGTGATTTAGTCTCCAGGCCTTTAATCATCTTAGTGTTCTTCTCTGTACTTTTTAAAAAAGTCTCAACATCTTTTTTGTAATGTGGTGACCAAAACTGGATGAACATCTTAAGAATGATCCACATAGTCTTCAGTATGAAGACTTGTCATATATCATTTGAAGCCTATATCATTTAAAGGAGGAAGGGGGAAAAGTGAAAAGTCTTGTCTTTTGGTCAGCATTAGAATTTACAAAATGACAGAAAACACTTTGACATTTGAAATACTTCAGGAGATTTTTGAACAATGGGATACAAAAAAGTATCAGCTTCAATCTCAGCAATGATGCATGCTTCTATAAATAGGTTATGTGCTAAAGATATTAAGGAAGAAATTACTAATGTAAAAGAAGAAGGTTTAAGGGAGAAAATAAATGCTGCCTGATTCAGAATTTTCAGAACATAAAGAATTTGCAGAATTAGTAGAATGTTTAAAAAGGCAAAGAAAACAACTAAGATAAAAATGACAAGTCAAGAAAATTGGATGGGGACTTTTTGCTGGGCTTAAAAAGAAATTGGTTAAAGTCTTGAAAAAAATCTTCCTGGTAGGAAAAAGAAGAATAGAAGACAGATCAAATCCAACAGCATCTGAATTAACTAAAGATTAAGATTGTTAAAAGCAAAAGGGAGAAGTAAAAAGTTGGTTTGTTGGATTAAGGTTAAAATAAGACATGTGTTGATAAAGCTAGGATTCCTTTACAAACTTTTTGCTTGACACTAGGATTGAAAATGATTTATGGATTTGTGTATGGATAAGGGATGGGTTATGTGAAATAGAGATACTTGCACGTAATATTATGGGGTAAATAATTATTAAGTTTGTACTTGTTGTGAGTACAGGAGCTATTTCTTTATATATATTTTTCCTTCTGTTTCTTTTTTTTTCTATATACCTTTTATTCTCTTTTTCTTTACTTTCCCTTCCTTCTGAGTTTAGCTTGTACTTTCTTTTACTATTGTAATTAAAACTTTCAATAAGTTTTCCAAAAATGGAAAATTATGATATGGAATGAAATGGAGATCAATTTAAAAAGTTGGCACTATTATCTAACAATAGTGCAGAACAAGAGCAACACTGGCTGGTAATGCTGACACTTATATCTAAACACATCTAGTAGTAGAAAGCTGAGAGCCCCTTATGAACTGATTTTAGTTAGAGATTTTAGAATACTTTATTTTAGAATACTTTATTTGGCCAAGTGTGATTAGGCACACAAGTAATTTGTCTCCGATGCAGAAGTTCTTAGTGCCCATGTAAAACAACAGAGTAATAATAATCATAATAATGATACCAATAAGAGGGGGTAATACTACAGCCATACCACATGGATAAATATACTTAAGCTATAGGAATTAAGTGTTCAGCAGATGATAGCATGAGGAAAAAAACTGTCTCTATGTCTAGTTGTTTTGCCATGCAATGCCCTGTAGTGGCATCCTGAAGGGAGGAATTGAAACGGTTTATGTCCAGAATGTGACGGGACAAAGGTGGGAATAAAAATGGGTAAGGTAGGATTTAGTTATTGTTTGCTTTTAAATCAATCAATATTTTAAAAATTGAATTAATTGATGAGATGTTGCAGAACTAAACCAAATATCTCACCTTAAGGAAACGACACAAAGGGTGGATTTGTGATTCTTTGCTACCAGTATTTCTTTTCTTACTCAGTCACTGTAATACTATATCTGGATAAATAAATAACAGACACATTTCTGGCTCTTGTTGGGGAGATTCAGGGCATACCTGAAACATGTGCTGTATTTTCTGATCTTGGTTTGTTATGGTTTCTTGTCATCCAGGTTCCAGTGAGCACAAGTGGTTATGGGTTGCCACAAAGAAGAGGGAGTCAAGCTATTCTCTAAAGCATCTGAGGGAAGGACAAGAAGCAATGGATAGAAACTAATCAAGGAAAGAAGCAATCTAGAACTAAGGAGAAATTTCCTGACAGAACAATTAATCAGTGGAACAACCTGCCTCCAGAAGTTGTGAATGCTCCAGCACTGGAAGTTTTTAAGAAGAGAATGGAGAACCATTTGTCTGAAATGGTATAGGGCAGTGATGGCAAACCATTTAGAGACCGAGTACCCAAAAACTGGCCCTGGCCCCACCCCGCCCCCCACCTGCCCCACTCCGCCCCAGCCCGCCGCTATCCCGCCCACATGCAGGGCCACTCACTGCCTCTACAGCCCACCGCAGATCGCCCTGGCAGCCCAGCAGTGCCATAGCAGCCACGCCCTCTGCCTTCTGCCCAGCAGCATCAACTGCACGCTATTGGGTGCGAGGGTAAAGTCTTGTCCCCGCTGCCTGGCTGCCATGTCCTTGGCTGCACTGCTCTGCGCGGGCCGTGCTCAGGGGTGACTCTTTGGGGGCGCTGCTGGTGAGTAGGTCGCGGGGGAGGTGGGACTGGGGCAACGGCACACGTGCCCACAGAGAGCAAGAAGTTGGACTAGAAGACCTCCCTTCCAACTCTGTTATTCTGTTCAAGTAGACAAATAGAAAAACCCTTCCAAAGAGTAAGGGAAAAATAATACTGAAAATGTGTAGAATCTAATTCTGGAAGGTTTATATGCTCCATGAAGAGTTCATGTGTAAAGTCTTGGGTCAGATTTCCATGCTCAAAAATAGTGGCTCTTGAAAGTTGGACTAAATTCCTAAAAGAAAATCTGATCTATTTATGAACATCAACTATGAATAACTTGACTCCCCGGAGATAGAGAAGTATACATTTGGGACTGCTTATTCTCCTTTTAATTTGTCAAATGCATGCTTTTGTTCATGCATTTAAAGAAAGTATTTTACATTTGCAATCACATTCCTGAGCAGCACGCCCTGAAAGAGAATTCACTGCATGCTACAGCATCTACATTCAAAATGTGCCCAATGACTGAAAAAATAATCTTGTGTGAAATCAATGATTCTTAACTACAGACATCTGCTCCATCTTTGAGGACAATCTACAAATCTTTCATCTGCATTTCTCTATGAAGTAATATTTTTATTACAATACAGTAAAAGTCTCAAAGATGCTTTTTCAAAAGGCAACTAGACTGGTTTTTCCCTGATGAAGAAGATGATGTTTCTCTTCTCATCAAAGAAACAGTAAAAGATCATCTTCTGAAATGCCATTTGGTGCAGGCATTTTCGTAGGAAATAGTGAGCCTACCAGGTGGTTACACTATGTGTGGACATATATGTATCTGTGCTTGAACTGTTTTAATTTGTAAAAAAATGTGTTATATTTTATATTGTTGCCTATAGCCCAGAGTTGTGTGACATGGGCAGCTATTTTAAACAAACAAACAAACAAACAAACAAACAAACAAATTCTTGACAAGATAGATTTTTTTTACTAACATTGCTCAACTTGTAGAATTTTGCTAATCATAGTTCAGGGATTCCAACTGAAAGAATTTAGGTAAATTCTTTTGGATATTGCTTTTTAATCTAAATGGAAAATAATGGTCTAGATATGCCAGGAGTTAGAAAACTGCAGCTTCATTGTATTCCTCCAAAGACATGTTGTGTTCATCTCAAGGAAAGCCAGATATCATTTGTGCACCACAGCCAATCTGAAACCAGGTGTTGTCTCTTTTCTTCCATCTGAATAGTTGTGACATTTATTCAGCTGTTGTATAGAGAGATCCAGTTAATTCCAGCTTTCCTCAGACCTCACATATTAGGCCTTTTAACTTTGGAAAGTATCTACTTTCTCTAAATGTTCAGGTGATTTGACATTCTTCATGAGATTTGTTCAGATTGCTATTTTGGACTTTTTTTTTCATCAATAAGTTTTAAATTGGTATTTTATTTGAGCATTCTGCACTGGTGATATTTTTGTCCCACATCATCTCAACAATGCTAAAAATTCTTATCTGGAAGCAAACCCAGTGATACTTCCTTCAGTATAAGCATGCATAAGATTGTGCTATTTTCTTATTATTTGGTAGTTTGGTAGTTTATCTTAGGCTTTTGGTCTGACCATATATCTAAACAAGTGAAGTTGTAGAGATGCAGGCAGAATTTGAAATTATTTCAGTGGGGCAAGTGTGAATATGCTGTATTATAAATCAAGGAACCCTGGCATTCCTAGGCTTTAATGGTAAAATGAAATTTTCAGGATAATTTTCAGCACTAGTCAGCAGATGCTAAGCATATTAGCACTTATGATTAGTATACTTATGACAGAATTACAGTTAAGAAAGAATGTTCATAAATAGATAAAGTTTATGGAAGCACATGCCAAGAATTGCTTTGTTGCTTCTTTGTGGAAGAAGGGAATCCACCAATCACTATTTCCATGTGAGTTTAACTGATGACATTTACAAGTGAGTAGATTTATGACTTCATCTCTAAGATAATCCTGCAAGCTGCAGCAGCAAGAACCATTGCTGAAATTATTCCAGGCCTGCTGTTGTTTCTAAAAACAAGTCATTGCCTGCACTCTAGGAATATTCTTTTAGAATATTATGGGTGTTTATTTCAAGGCACTTCCATGACATCCCTCTTCTGATAATATTATTTTCCTTTATATAAAATATGTTAGACCTAATAATAACTTCATATCTGCGAAGTATTAGCATTTGAATTGAAATCTGATCTGTCAAATCATCAAGAATTCCTAATTGGAACCATGAAAGATTTTTTGAATTTTAAGAAAACTGTGTGAAGATCATATATGATTCCTTACTTTGGAGAAGTTCAAGGATAGATTATTGATTTGAGCACCTTACCACTGTTCTACTTCCCACTTCTTCTAAATTCTACATTAGGGTTATGTAAGTTTTCTCCATGTTTTTGTCAATGGCTATGTAAATTAAAATAACTTATGGGGCATGTATTTTAAATTATTAATTTTCTACCTTGAATGAGACACTATTAGTCTGAGAATTTCTGTGCAATTTCAAATGCTGAACCATAATTTCTGTGGGGCCTTCAATATGTGAGGGTAGGGCACTGATGCCATTAATTCAGAAGGCACCATTTACAATATGAATATGCAGGTGAGTAGAGCTAAAACGAGCTGCAATTTTAAAAAGGGAAGGAATTTTGGAACAAGAATAAAAGGAGAAAATAGCAGTAAGAGAAAATTGTTTGGATGAAACTAGAGTAAGGATGGTAATCTTTTGGGGGTCCTTTCCCCAGGTTTTAAATATTGTATTTATGTATTTATTATTTATTTATTTATTTATCTATCAAATTTGTATAGCTGCATGTCTCACATGAAAGTGACTCTGTGTGACGTACAACTAAAAAAATCAGTCACAATTAAAAATAACTATATTAAGGAACACAAAACAGTGCTAATGTTCTCTATGCTCTTTTAAGGCCAATAGGTGTGCCATCTTGTTATTTTGCCACTGGCAAAATTTCTTGACTGTACTCTTCGTAAGTAATCACTTGGAAGGAAACATAGTTTGTTTAACTAGCTTGACTGAAGTAGTATTTAAAATATAGAAATATAGAAATAAACAGTTTTTAGGCTTCTGGGAGGGCAACATTAATCTGGAGATGCATTGAATAAGCATTTACAGTAATTTTTAAACATTTCTCTGAAGAAATGTATTTCCAATGATATGTTTAGAATAGAAGTCTGATTGATTGATATTACTAATGTAATATTACAGTTTATAGATGATAGTCGTTCTTTATATCTTTTTCAAATACCCATATTTGAAAATAAAATTTGAAAATCCTCCCTATGAAAGACAGATTTCTATCTAATCTTTTTATGAGTTTTCATAGTTCCAGTAAAGAAGATAAAACTACTCATTAAAAGGCACAAAATCAGTTATTATATTCACCTTGGAAGAGTAGATGAAAGCAAAGCAAGATTCATTATCAGAGAATCCAAAACAAATAAGAAGGAGAAGCAGAGACAGGAGAATAAGCAAGATAAAGAGGGAGTACTATTCCTGCATGAATCTATTATTATTTTAGAGAATCTTTAGATCTGCATCAAAATTCCTATTTTCTTCCTGTATCAATTAGACAACTTATTGTAATGTTCTGTAAAAAAATCTTAAAATTATATTAATGGAGGAGGAGTTTTAAAGAAAATAATAATGTTCTTTGTGATGTGATAGAAAACATTGTAATATTCATACAACATTTCTGAACACTGAAAAAATCCAGAATATGCCTTTGGAATGAGACATGTGAAATAGGAAAGCTTTTTTTTTTGCAGCATTTACATTCATTTAATTTTTATAGCTACTCATCTTAATCAAGTGACTCTTTTCTTGCTAAACTCTTTCCTGCTGTTTATATTTCTCTGTTTCTTCCTATTTTTGCCAACTTTTTGTCTCATTTTGCTGGTGTAGTGTTTTTTATGTTTGCTGATCCGGATATAGAAACTCACTGGGAGAATGCCACATATAAATTAATCTGGAAATTACCCACAATAATTTTCAACAATTCTTGGGAAAATTTACATTGGTACAACAATGTCTGAGGTGCTTATTAAATGAATGATAAAATATAGTTTTATATCTTTGGTCAGAATGGATTAAAAGTTAAATAAAAAAATAGAAGAATAAATGAACAACATTTTCAAGGGTTTATATTTTGAGACAAATTATGTTTAAACCTGCTAGAATTATTCCATTCATATGTTTTCATAGCAGTTTAACTGTTTATTTGTCAAAAATAACAACACAACAAACTGCCTTCTGTAGAATCAGGCCATACACAAATTAATGTTTTTCAACCTTAGCAACATTAAGATGTATGGGCTTCACCACTCTGGATGGGGAATTCTGGGAATTGAAATCCACAGCTCAAAGTTGCCAAGAGAAATTTTCATGGGAAGCAATGGCTGTAACACTGAGTTGCAATCTCTTATTTCATCTTGGAAATACTGGTGACTTTTCTATTGATAGTCACAGTGGAATTTACGATGAATACTTATTGAAATTTGTATAAGGAGAAATGTGTATAACTACCAAAGTATGGGACTTGTTTTAGTTTCACATGAATGAACAGCTACTTTTACAAATATTTAATGTATTACAACTTTTGTATTACTTTTGTTTTATACTAAGCCATCTATTGAAAGATTATATGGGAACCATCGCTGTTTCTATTCCCAGTGTTGGCAAATCCATTCATAGCTGACTATTGATAATCAACATCCACTGATAATCAGGTTTTGGTAGAAGGACAAAACAATAACAACAATAAAAACACACCACATTTCTTTGGGGATATGTATGTTGTTACAATGCATGTAGAAAAATGTCGGGCTTTGTTGCAATGCCAGAGTGGCTGTTTTTATCACTCTGAATGTCCTAGTTTCCTGTGAATCCTTATTCCATCATCATTTCAGCCACCTTGAAATGCTGACAGCATACAGAAATTTTTGTGACCTAATTTCGGTTTCCACTACTTCAATAGGATAGTATATTTCAAGTAAAAATCTTTCCTATATCAGAGAAAAACAAATTGTTAGTACACCCCCCCCATTTCCTCATTGCTGCAATAGGAAGAACCACTGGTGGCACAGTGGTTAAAATGCAGTATTGCAGAAAAAATCTATCTACATCCTGGAGTTCAATCCTGGCTCAAGGTTGACACAGCCTCCCATCTTTCCAGGTCAATAAAATGAGGACCCAGATTATTGGGGGCAATATGCTGACTCTGTAAACTGCTGAAAGAATGCTGTAAAGCACTATGGAGCAGTGTATATAAGTTTAAGTGCTATTGCTATCTAAAGCAGCAGTTCTCAACCTATGGGTCGCGACCCCATTTGGGGTCGATTGACCATTTCACGGGGGTTGCCAAGCAAGGCTGTCCGCCATTTTTCCCCCCTTTTCTGGCGGGTGCCTTACCTCCCTTGAGCTGGGCCAGCTGGTGGTCGGCCTGCTCCGTCTCTGCTGCTTGCCAGCTACGCCTCGGCCGGCGCAGGGGGCGGAACCACGCATGCACGGCGCTCCCGGGCAGGGAAGTCCTCGACTTATGACTGGTTTAGTCCTCGACTTACGACCGGTTTAGTCCTCGACTTACGACCGGTTGGGGGTCACGGCATTAAAAAGGTTGAGAACCACTGATCTAAAGGAATGTTATCTCTTTTAGCCATCATTCTGCCAGTCCACAACTTGCACTTGAAGCAATTTTATTTGGAACACTAAAGTTCTGGAAGTTGGTTTCCAATTGGTGGCAAATTTTCTATGTTCTTTTCCTCTCTTCCTCTCCTCAAGCCTCTTACTCTTGCCTGAAGATGTTCAGTCATCATGGTGTTTTGCTGAGATGCTATTATTTTACAGGATTTTAAACAGCAATACAAGATTTGTGTTTTGGCAGTTTTATATTGCCCTTCTATAGTAATAACTTGGTTCTTTGAGAAATCACCAAACCAATGCACACAACACATTAAAATGTTAGTAGAGAAGGCAAATGATTTAATTTTTGTTTATTCTCTAATTCAGGGGTGTCAAACTGCCAGCCCGTGGGCCGGATACATCATAGTGAAACCGCACCCACTCCATTGCCGGCAATGGCAAAAAAGTCGTGATACGTCGCGACACGTCATGTGACGTTGCGAGTTTGACATCCCTGCTCTAATTGATCAAATAAAGGGAATGCTGGCTGGATCATGGTCTTTTCAGCCATTTGAGACAGGTAGCTGTGAAGATAACTGTGGATTGGCTTCAAACAGCTTCTTAGGAATTGAGAAATTACAAGGTATCAGTGTTGAAATGTCCTAGGAATCTTTAAATCAACCTTAAATTAGGAAGAGGTTGTTAACTTTAGGAACCCAAGAGTTTCCATCTTGCACCAAAGCAAGCCAAAACCACTCACCCTTTCTGGATATCAGTAATAATGGCTAAGATAACTCAACCTCCATCCATGTTTTATGGCCTCATATCAAAAGTTACATTTTATGCCTTGTGTTGAAGCAAGTCACGCTGTATGATTTGCATGTTGTATTTTGATTCCTTGTAATGCCAGATGACTGCTACAGCCTA
>NW_015386606.1:702654-726610 GCF_001527695.2 Protobothrops mucrosquamatus | reverse complement strand
AGAAGAAGAAGAAGAAGAAGAAGAAGAAGAAGAAGAAGAAGAAGAAGAAGAAGAAGAAGAAGAAGAAGAAGAAGAAGAAGAAGAAGAAGAAGAAGAAGAAGAAGAAGAAGAAGAAGAAGAAGAAGAAGAAGAAGAAGAAGAAGAAGAAGAAGAAGAAGAAGAAGAAGAAGAAGAAGAAGAAGAAGAAGAAGAAATAAATTCATTGCTAGAACATTGCAAGAATGGACTCTGTTTTTAAGCAGGTGAAATTACCAAAATTCTGCTGCTTTCTTCTTCTAGCTCAAGAGAAAGAGAAAACTGATGTTTTTATCTCTGAGAATATTAGAGGAATCCACCAGTTCAGGATCATGGTAAACATGTCTGGATGATATCAAAGCAAATCAAAGGAAGGGATAGAAGGACGTCTTAAGAAAACTTTGTTTCTAGTTTATGTATAAGAGACAAGCCACTGAAGGTTGCAGTGCGGAAAAGGGGCCATTTCAACTACCTGAATCCTTTAGTAATTAAGGAGCAAAAAATTCTTTTATATATTTTGTACATACATTCTTGATTAAGAAGCATTTTGCAGGATCAGAGCAAGATAGCTCCAGCAGTAATTAACAGGGCAAAGTGGACTTTTATCTACATGCGGCCCAACTCTGGTTTTAAAGAATATTATAGAAGAGGAAACATCTTATAATACCTTAATATTTTAATAGAATATTAACAGGAGAGTCAAACAATATGCTTTTGATTCATTGAGAATTTGATATAAACAAGTATTTTATTATTAGAAATCTGAAACCAAAATCCACTTTTTACCTAAAAAAAGTTGATAATATAAGTTCCTACTAAAAAGGCCAATGACTAGTAAACAGTGCCCTCTGGTGTTTTTCCTTTGGTGAATTGACCCATGTTTTTCATTGGGAGGAACGTAATTTGTCACAGTTTGTTCCATATTGATGCTTTTGCATTTTGCATAGCAACAATTTTAAATTTAGTTTAAATTCTTTAAAAGGTAACCTATTTGTTTTGCAGGGGTGAGTAAAACTCGAATTATATATGCAACAATTCCTAGTGAATAATGGCAATTCCTATATGTGGAAGTGTCCTCTTTTGATACGTTTTTGGAATGATAAAGTACAAACTACATAAACTACAAACATTTCATGTATCTTTTTTCCTTTTATCTGACAGTTTTGATTTATCAGTGGAAATTTAAATATGTTTAATTATTGAGATAAAGTTTATTGAGAATGTTTAAAAAACACACACTTATACTCTTTTGAATGCTTGTCATTTGTTTTCCTTCACTGGCCCTTGTACAGAACTTCCTGCAGATCTCTGCCATTGTTTCCAGTTTTCCTAATGTTAGCTATCCTGCAGGTTTCATACCCAGCAGGTGTCAAGGGGTCAGTTAGAAAAGTCCCTTCTCTTTGTTACTTGTGTACACAGATGATTGGCATTCATGACTGGCTCTTTTGGGGGTTAACTGAACAACTTGACACTTCACATTATCCTTCAATCCTGATTTTACATTGTTGGCCATCTTTGTATTGATTTCAGCTTTATAATTATCTTTCAATAGCTTCCTGTTCTAATAATGCTGTTTTATAATGCTCCCAGTAAACAGTAGCAACTATTTGAAAGCTATCTCAGTTTGTTCTTGTATTTCATCTTGGTTTCACCCTGTGAATAGAAGAAATAGACTTTAAGAATGTATTTTCCTATTTCAGTAATCAGAAATCTCAGCATATAGCAGCAAAGTATCCAGAAAACATCAATACATTACAAAGAGGCAGGCAATTAACAACGACATCCCCTGTTTTCAGTACCTATATGATGGAATTAATTATTGGAGATTTGGAGAATTAATTAAAAACAATAGAAGATTGGTGAGAAAGAGAAGAATTTATTTTTGGAGTTAATAATGCTTAAATAAAAAAACACTTGGGGCACCTGAATAGTAAATGAATATGTTAGTTTAAGATTAAAAATTTGTAAAATTAAGAAAGCACAATACAGGATCTTTGGGATGGATAATGAATTTGTAAACTTTTATTGATTAATGAAATTTATATAGAGTGATATATTTAATGAAAATTTGTTTTAGAAAGGTTTTAATGAGTCTATAACAATATAAATAGATAATGTTAGTCTATCTTTAATTATATGATTTGGACAAAATGTTATATTAGTGAATGAATTGGTTTTAGAAAGATATTGACTTGATTATAATATCTCTAAATAAATGGAGTTCACTAAGCTTAAGTTAAATGTGAGAAGAAATATAGGTTTTTATAGATTAATTTTTTTATTAATGTAGTTGATGGTTAGACATAGTAATGAATGAGTTCAATGAAAATGTATTAATTTGATTATAATATTCTATATAGATAGAGAGGGAAATTTTTAAGAAATAATGGGTATATATTTACTATGTTATTGTTTGTTTTTAAAAAATGGATCACCACGTTTCCACATGGGTTCTTAAGCTGTGTTGGTGTAAAATGGAAAACTAATAAAAATTGTTTTGAAAAAAAAAAAAGAAATCTCAGCATATTAGCAGCAAAGTATCCAGAAAACATCAATACATTACAAAGAAGCAGGCAATTAACAACGACATCCCCTGTTTTCAGTGCCTATATAGCTATGTATAGAGTACAGATGCCAAATGGTGAAAGCAGAAATGCTAATACTGAACAGCAAATATGCTTTGGGAACAGGAATTTACTAAATACAACCTACCAGGCAAAGCATGCCAACAATGTCTTTTAAAATCAACTAAACACTTTCTCAAGAGGATAGACCCAGTGATAAAAGGATATTTGCTGGAAAGGCCAATACCGGTATAAGAGACATAGGGGTCAGCAATCCTAGTCATACCAACAGAAAGTAAAGTGTTGAAGGACTGGAACTGTCAGGTGTCTTGGAGTAGGAATTTCTTATTGAGGTTTGATATTATTAGAGGAGGAAAAACTGAAAAAATCCACCAACCTTGGACATCAGGAAGGCAGATATTAACTTAGCAAAATATGGATTACACAACAAGGCTTGAAATCCTAAGCCTTCATATCAGTGGTGGGATTCAGCCAGTTCGCACCACTTCGGCAGAACCAGTAACTATTTTTTTTGTTGCCCAGGCCCAGAATGGACTTCCAGAAGTGGCATCCACACAGAGAACCAGTTGTTCACATCTTTGAATCCCACCACTGCTTCATACCCAAGTTGAGTTCTATCTGAGAACCTAGAATGTCATAATGTATCAACATAGAATATGTATGGATCCAAGCCCATTTGCAATTGACAATTGGAAATTCTGTCATTGTACAGATTTCATAAGTCCTGCTAAAGTTTGTTTGTATGGCACCCAGTATGCCGATAATCACCATGGCCAGTTTCTGACATATTTCAATTTTGATTTTCAGATTTTGATAGTAAGTCCAAGCCTTCCTCTCATCAAAATAAGCATGAGCCCCCTAATATGGCAAAAAAGTAGAGGTTTTTAATTTAATTTGATTAACATTTTGAAGTAAGTGAAATAATATACATATTAATAGCATTAAAATATCTTACTGCATCACTATTTAAAATTTTCCTTCTTCTTAAGAATATTAAGATAGCTTATATAATATATTATATTATATATTATATTATATAATGTAATATATTTAAGAGTTGTATTTACCGTACTTTATTTATATTTTCAGTTTCATTATTACCTAGCCTTGGTTTAAATGCTGCTGCTATCAAAGCAACTGAAAAACCAAGCATATTTTATGGTATTTCTTAGCAAAATAAGTGATGAATTAAGGAACTTTATCTTTACCCCATCCTCACTCCAGTGCTTTGGAATGACTGTGTAATATCATTTTCAGATAAAGGAATTAATGTGAAATATTAACCTGAATTAAGAGAAAGAAATATTCCAATAGTATATATGTAGACCAGGGTTGAATTGTGGAGTCTTTTGTGCTCTCTGACTTTGATTGTTTGCAGACATTTTATTAGCGACAAAATATCATCATCAGTGTAAGTAAATGGGGGGGGGGGGTTGCTTCCTGTTGGTATACATTAGATTAGCCTGCCAGTTTTGGTGAAGTTCTTCTTTTCTTCCTGAACACCAACTAGCATCATGAATACCAAGAAGTATCCATGAAAACCAATAATAGTCATTAGACATGATAAAAACTCCTTAATTTATAATACATGGACTGACCCAACCACAGCTTCTGTTGGGAAATTGTTAGCATCTTTGACCAAACTAAATCCAAAAATGTTAGAGAATTCCTGGAAGTTGGCATTTAGACAAAACCAGTCACCAACAGATACATAGAGACAAGCCACATTTATACACTATTCAAAAGAGACAATAAGAAAGCTAAGAAGGAATGAAAATGTCAGAATATATCCTTTCCAGCAGCCAACACCCAGATAAGCAGATTAACACCAGAAAAACTATCAGACAGAAAATAATACCCTAATGAAAGAACTACCAGGAAAACCACACCTTCACCAAAACTGCACGGCAAGCTCCTTTATATAACCAATGAGCAAACTCCATACTCATTTACACTGAAGATGTTACTTAGTTGGGTAAGAAAATGTCTGCAAATAAACAACCAAGTTCAGAGAACACAATAGAAAGAAATATAGATGCATATACATACGTTTAACTTGGTGTGACAGAATCAAAACAGAACTGAATGGATTAGATCCAGATTTAATTATAATTAGTGTATATCTATTTAAATCAC
The DNA here is from genome assembly GCF_001527695.2 of Protobothrops mucrosquamatus. NCBI lineage: Eukaryota > Metazoa > Chordata > Lepidosauria > Squamata > Viperidae > Protobothrops > Protobothrops mucrosquamatus. The sequence continues at coordinate 721,874 of NW_015386606.1, read as the reverse complement.
TGGAATTCATAAATATGTTTAAATTTGAATACTTAGAACATAGATAATAATAGGTTGGATTGACCTTAGAAGTCTTCTAGTCCATCCCCCCCACACATACACACTCAAGCAAATGGCTGTCCAGTCTCTTCTTGAAAATCTCCTGTGATGGAGTACCCACGACCTCTGGTTATATTATATATATTTGTGTGTGTATGGGTGTATATATATATATATATATACATATACATACATGTACATAGAATATACGTATTCTAAGTATAGTGACAGCTTCTGTATTTCAGTCACAGGATTGTACTATTCGAACTGAATTTACCACATATTGTTCAACTGAATCCAACATACTGTTTAACTTTAAAGAACATGACTAAAAAAACTCACTGCTAGATTTTTTCCATTTAAAAAAATCACTACAGTATGTTCAATTTGTGGAGCACAGTGAGTGTTTGTCAAATACTAGTAATATTGTATGCTTCATCTGAATTTTATTTCAGACTATAGAAATAGATAATTATCACAGTAGCCTTATTCTGAATAAGACAAAACTGGAAGCTTTTCTACACCAGGTTTGGTAGTCTATTATGCAATGCTGAGGAAAAAATATACTCTTTTAACCTCATTTTTTCATGGGATAATTGAAAGCAAAAATACCCCCACATTTGGAAAGTATGAATTTTGTCTTCTGGAACATGAATGCAACCTCCCAAGATACTGAAAACATTTGAAAACATCATTGACTCATGATATTTTAAGGAATGACCGAAGAAAAATCTACTACCAGCTTAGATATGTTTGGATTTCAGAAAAGTTGCATAATATGGCTGTTATTTTTATATGATAAAATGTCATACAGTAGTGGGCAGAGAAAAGAATGTTAAAATAACTTTTCCATCATAATTTTCCTTTAGTTGCTCATAACTGCTAATAATAAATATGGTCTTTCCATTTGACTTTTTGGAGGCTTCTGCTGTATTTAAAATAGATTAAAGGAAATGACCTGACTGGAATTTAAAACATGAAGTGGTAAAGGTACTCTGCTTCCAAATGGACACAAATTGAATGACTGGGTTGTAAGTTATGGGAAAAGACAAGGAACCAGAATCCCTTTTTCTATCACCTTGTTATCTTCTAGAAGAATAAACCAGAAGTCTGCCATTTTTTTGCAACTGGGAGTTATAACACATAGGCTGATGTGAAAGAGTTGAGTCAGGAGACAGAAAGGACAACTTGATGAATCACATTGGTAGTTTGGGAAGCCACTAAACAGTGAGTCAGTGTGACAGAATCAAAACAGAACTGAATGGGCTAATTGAGTGAAATATAGCAACCTCAATTAAATAAAGATTTTAGTTCTAGAGAATTCTTGCCTGATTCTTAAATGGTTGCAGATATAACTTGAAATAACAAAGTGCATTTGGAAGTTTGAAAGCATGTTGTGGGCTTTATCACAAAGTATCTGCAGTCTAGTAAAGATTTCCCCGTTCTTAAAATGGCTGCAGTAGGAGGCACCAATGCATCAGGATGCTCCCTATTCCTGCTTGTCTTTCTACTGATTCATTTTTGGAATTTAAAATGTTAGTAAGGCTATGTTTTTTAGGATTTCCTCTTGCCTTGTCTTGACAATATACTCTTGTTTTTCACATGATAATCATAAACTTTGTGCTACTATAACATTAATTCCAAAAGTAGAATATTCAAAAACCCCAAAGAGCTGTTTAGTGTATACAGGCCAACTTGTATAGAAATGCAATGACAACTTTTCAAATATCAAGTTTCTTGGTAGAAATTCCTAACCCACCTTTTGCAGATAGTTTCTAAATTTATTAATTGTCCTATGCTGAGGCAAATAAGAAAGGATCTAGGTGTATTTTTGTCTGCAGTAGTCATGGAAGTTCAGGCATTGACAAATGAAGTAGCAACAAATCAGGATAATATCTGCCAGTTGTTTTACAACCAGTGATTACTATTTTTCAACTGGGTATGTCTCTCCATCATGCCTGTTGACACTTGGGAATGTGTCTAATGCCAGTTAGTGTCATCAGAAAATGGAATCTGCATCTATGTGGTTTTGGATGTAGTAATACTGTTGGGGTACTGGTGGTGATGAGGGAGAAGCAAGAAGAAGGATAGCAAGGCAAAGATTGATGAAAAGATGAATAATTAGAAGCAAGGGGGTGAGAATGTTCTGGATAACAGCTGGCACCAATCCATCTGTGTTCTGAGTAGGCACACTATAAAGAATTATATTTTAAAGGGTTTGTGTGTAAAACATTTAATCATATAGTTTGAATGAAGAATTTCTAAAGGACACAAGTTCTCTTTATATCTTAGATTCATATTCTGCATTTCCTCCAAGAGCTCAAGGCAGGTTGCATGTGAATTTCCCTTCATTTTACCCCCACAAGACCAAACCTGGAGTTAAGTTAGCTAAGATTGAGTGAGAGAACTAAATTCACATTGTAGTAAATTTCCATGCCTAAGAGTGGACTTGAACCACTATTAGCAAATTAGAGATGGGTTCTGGTCAGTGGGTTTGAAGGGAAATTATATAGCTAACTCTTACCAGAACATGTGTCAATATGTATTGCCAAATAAAAATGACATTGTGGTTGGTGTAGAGAATTCGAGGGGCAATGAATATCACAGAGCAACATTTTTAACTCTACAAATAGTACATGTTTATGGTTAATTCACATTCTTTTCACAAAAAACTTAACGGTTGTCACTTTCCTTCCTATTTTCCCCAAACAGTGCCCTGAAAGTTTGAAAAGGACATATTTGAAAATGGACTATTCTGAAACAAAAAGGGAAAAGAAGAATTTAAAAAATGTCTTTCACATGATGAAGAAATTACTCTAAATTTCATTTCACTAAGTGGAATGGAAATATAGCTAGGTCTGGATCCAAAGTGTTTCATTTTAATCCAAGAATGTACAGCCTGGAAACAGGATAGTACACAATGGAAAGGAAGAAAAACACTTTGTGTGGAAATAAATATTTTGCTTCTCCAAATGTTTGCCATATTTCTTAATAACAATTCTTAGAAGATAACTAAAATATTACACTGAATTTTCCAATAGTGGTTTCCAATTAATTTGAGTTTGTGAAACTAAAGCACTCTTTCTGTAACAAATAATATGTTCTATGAATATAGAATATATTCATATTTAACATTTCCAATGTGTTTTGATAGCACTTAGTTTTCTCTTCTTTGGGGAAAAATGAATTTAGGTATTTGTGAATATTCTTCAACACAAATTATATCTCTTACACTATTTCATTGGATCAAAACACTAAGGGCTACCATGTTAAATAGATCCATGGTAGTAGTGCATGGCAAATTTATAAATCTCCCTGCCTCCTTATAACATGTATTCCAAATGATCTTTGCTCTTATTAAAGTTTTTATATCCTCCTATAAACTTCTTCTTGCCCTCAAATCTGAATTTGCATCCTTCGCTTATAATAGATTTTCTCAGGGCTATATTAACCATTCTCTTCTTGCACAGACACACATTAATTACCACCTCATAGTCTACTAAAGCCAACCACAAAAAAATTCTTAACCATATCTGAAAGTCACATGTATATTCCAGGCTAAAGGCCCTTTATTCCAGGGGATGAGCCTCAAAGGTGACTAACTGGCATTCATGTGAGAGATGTAGGAATTACAGTTAAAATGAGTTGTATCAGACCATCACTTTTATAATCATATCAGCGATTTGCCCTAGGCCACCTGGTTTGCTTAGGTCCTAGACTCAAATATCTCAGCACCACAGCACAGACCACTAACCACTGACATAACCCCTCTGATTTCCAGGCTCAAAGCTCAGTTGTTCAGGAAACCTAACCAAAAATGTCAGTCATAAGAATTAAAGTGAAAATTCTTTCTGTTTAACACCAGAGGTCGCCAAAACTCCAGATACTATGAAAACAAAACTTGTTGAGGCAACAATATTTTTCTCTGTCACTTCAATCCACACTGTACTGAAAAGCCTCTGAGACTCCAAAAGTGGAGACAGTTGATAACCCAGGTCATTTATTTTGAGTGTTAAATGTGTGAAGAGATAAACATTTAATGCAAGCAGGGTTTATCTACTATCAAAAGTTATTTAGCTGATCTCTGATATCTTTACATTTGGAGTGATATGACAGAACACCTAGCAGAAAAAGAGTCTTTTAAAGGAGGTGATGTGGTGCATTTCAAGTACAGAAGTGATTCCCTACTAATCAATTCCTGTTGTGTGTGAAAAGAGAACATACAAGAACAAAAAGGTCTAGAGATGAAAATGAATTGAATGAACACATGACAATATGTAACCTTATTATTAAAAAATTATTACAGAAAACAATTCCATCCTTTAGGCACTTGGCTAGAAACCAGTTCTGTCTTATCCATGAAAGCTGGGTGGATGACTTTGGGCCAGTCATTTTGTCTCAGCCCAACTCACTTCACGGTAGTTATATGAAAATAAGAGGTGGAAGGAGTATTGGGTGTGTTAACTGCCTTGAGTTATTTATAAAAATAATGATGGGATTAAAAAAGTTAGCCGTCAGTTACATATTTTGATTTCTTTTAATCATAAAAAAGATTGAAATCCACTTGAAGAAAACATTCATTTATTCTGTATCATTTATTCTGTGCACAATTCAATAAGCAATCGCTTTGTGTATAAAGCAAACTGGGCTTGTGTTTATACAGATGAAGTTGGTGTAAATCCACAGTAAACTCTTAGTTACATCAGTTGGGCAACTAGATGGGCATTTTGTCAACTCAGGAATTTTGGCTCTGTACATCACAATCAAGAATATATTATATGCATATATATTATTGCATGCACACACAGATGCAAATATACAGTATAAAGCCTCTACATACTATATATGACTTGATTATTCCGTTACTTTTCTTGTTTTTGCTTTTCCTAAGTTACAAGATTCCAATATTTAGTTGAAACACGAAACAACAGTCTCCGGCTTTTCTCCCATAGCAATAGCTGTTTGAATGTATTCCTGGTCTCCTTCCTAGCATTCTTGAACTGGGAATTGCTGTTGTGGGCTGTTTCTATTTTATAATTTCAAATGAAAAGGTTAGTCAGCTGCCTCTGAATGAAAATACAAAGAGATATCTTCTCTAGTGAGACTGTGAAACGAGACCAGTTTTTAAAAACATGTTTGTTCATTTCTTTATTAACATATCCCATGGATTTAATATACTTAAAATGAAAAAGACATAACAATATAAAAATCAGTAATGTAAGCTAATTGGTCTTTTAGTCCAACCTTTGCTAGAAAGCAAGACTTAAATAATATCTAATTTCTTTTTCTTAATATACAGGCAAAGGTTGTTTATTTGTCAACAAGTATTGATTTTGCATCTATAAAAATGGTTAATCAAGTATTAGCGATTATTAATATTTTTAGTATTAGTTTACACTGTCCTAAAAATTGCAGTGTTACACATTGTTGCTCAACTTTTTTGCTATTGAGCAGCAAATATCCACATTCACTGAAATACTGGAAAGGGGTAGAGTAAGCCTATAACTATGTCCTATTTCAGTTTTAAATGTGTCTCTGTGTAAGGCACAGATCAGTTGTGTCCCTGACACCTGACAGATACAGAACAGATTTATGCTTTGGTATTTTCCAACTCAACCTGATTTTCATAATTTGATAATTTTTGCCCTGATGTAATTTTATCTAATTTTTGTTACATACCTTGAAAGAATCTAAATGAACCCATTACATGCAACTTCTGCTGCTTATTTCAAGGCTTCTTCATATCAGAAATGGATCCAACTTAACTTGTTTATTTATAAGTTACTCTTTATTTTGCATAAAAGTTAATTTTATTTACATGTGTACTGAAACTAAAGTCTACTTTCAGAATTCACTTTAAAAAGCAGGTGCTGAATCAATCTTTTTCTTTGTTAGCTGGGTATCCAAATACTCAGACTACCACTGGAAGGGTTGAACTCTTGAGCAGTAAATGGAAACATAAACTTATTTTCATTTCATAAAGTTGATCATGGTTTGATACATTTTAAAAACAGATGACTTTGTAGTTTTTCTTATTGAAATCCATAAAAGATCAGTTTGAATTTGTGGTTCTAGCTTTCCTATTTTTCTTCTAAAAACTACACTATTCAGCTGTATTTTTACCTTAGATCAGCAAGTTTTCATTGTTTTCTCATTATAGAAGGATTGTAGGTCATACGTAGAATAGTTCTTTGATAAGAATGGTTACCATTACTGATGTATGAGGGTAAGGTGCAAAACTTTCTGAAATGCTAGAGGAATGGCCACTAGCACAGGGAAGACATACTGAGTTCAGGAACAGTCACTTCATATATTCTTAATTATGTCCTATGTTCTCTATTTCCAATTTTTATTTTTTAAAAAAACTTCAATGTACTATGCTGCATACCCGTTGTTGGTTTAATAGTTTAACTCCTTCATGTAAAATATGTTGTGTATCCAATGTTCGGGGGGGGGGAATCACAAAACAGGACCATTATAATGCAAATTCCAGCATCGATCCAAGAATTTCAGAGGGAATTTTCCTTTTTGAATCTGCATCTTGAAGCAGATGTGGGCAGGGGGGGGGGGAGGAAATTGGAATGGTAGAGGATTAGAAATATCTCACTACTAAGCTTTGAATTAAACTTATCCACACAATATTATATAGTGTTAATTTCTCTCTATAGAAAAAAGAACACAATAAATATATACAGAGCAGACAAAAAAAAAACATAAAGGGAACAAGTCTCTTCAAATTGTTGAAGCAGCTTTGCTTTTTGTAAAGCTTTGGGCTGGTTCCCCAAAGCTGTTCCCAGCAGATGGAAAGTGCCTGTGCATAACCACCCTATGGGGAGACAGCTGGAAGGGTTCCTCTGAAGCTGCCGCATGAGCTTTGTAAGAGAGGCAGTGACTTTAACAATTCCAAGAGATGCACATGGTTTATATTCTCACACTTTGATGAGCACCTCTTCTAAATGCTTTGCAGAACTCTAATAAAAAAAGACCCCACCCTCTGTTCCAAGTTTAAGAATGTGCGCACATACATCCGATATCCGTATTACAGCTAGAAAAACATTTGCATAGATGAAATCAATATGTTGGGATCTACTAATACAAGGATAAATATCCGAATACCATAAATGATCTCCCTGAAAATTTTAGATTTCAGATTGAAAAGTGAAACAACTGTTTGTACCATATATAGTAGTCAGTCTTCCACAAATCTCTTAGATCAGAGTGCTACTACTGTATTATAGCAATAGCATTTAGACTTATATATTGCTTCACAGTGCTTTACAGCTCTGTCTGTTTACAGAGTCAGCATATTGCTCCCAACAATCTGGCTCAGCATATTGCCCCCAATAATCTGGGTCCTCATTTTGACCTTGGAAGGAAAGACTGAATCAACCTTGAGCTGGTGAGAATTGAACTGCTGACAGTCAGCAGAATTACCTTGCAATACTACATTTTAACCACTGCACCACCACGGCTCTAACTCAAGAGAGTCAGCTTTAATAAAAATAGTATGAATGCAAATAGCTTCTTCTCCAAATACTTTTTTTTAAGAAAAGGAAAAGACAATATAAGAGAAAAGAGAAAATTTCAATCTATTAAGTGAAAAATTATTCTCAAAACTATTATTAAAGAATTGCTTTGTGACATAAATCCATTGAACTAAACATAAAACTTTTAAATCTTTAAGCGACATTCAGGCACATGATATTACACAGTTTGCATTCATGCTTGTTTTCATTAAAGCTGTCTCTCTTTGACTTTGAACTTCATTTCACTTTGAGGTACATTGCCCAGGGAATTAAAAAAGAAGATTATGCAAAAATAAAAAATGTTGGTGTGTGGTGTGCAAGGAATATTATCCTTGGAATATGAAAAAATAGCTGGGGATGATGTGATATTTATTTTCACAACTTTGTTTAAAGTACCACATTGCTGAACAGTCGCTGAGTTGTGTTGCTACACTTAAAACACTTCACATCAGTGCATTATTTATGATGCTATAAATACACAATGACGCAGGATCGTCAGTTTTCTCTGGCATCTGACGAGAAAAATGGAAAACGACGGGCTTTAGGGATCTGTTATATGAGTCGTCTGAAAGGTGTAAATAAATGCACTGCTGTAGGCTGCAGTGTGCAACCCATAAACATTGCCAAGAACTCCAAAGCCATTAAGTGAGGGAAAACATGCTGAACAAGAATGAGGCCAGGAGAGGCCAACACCTGGCTAGTTGACTTGGTCCAGCTATTGACTACTGTGACTGCAGAGAAAAGATATGCTGAGAGTTTGAATAATTTGTCAATTAAAAATGAAAGGAAGGATTATACGTTTTAGAGGACAACCTTCCTCAATGTGATGGAAATTCTGGACCTTAGTATCCAAACATATCTAAGGGGTATTAGGATGGGGAAAATTGTTATAGAGTAGGCTGTAATTGTATGCTGACCTCTCTAGAAGTAAATCTAAGCATGAGAAAATCTATTCTATTCTATTCTATTCTATTCTATTCTATTCTATTCATAATAATTTCCCAATGAGGCACTACTGTCAGATGATTCTGGGACTTGTGCACTCTGGAAATGTTGAATTTATCAGACCTGAACACCCATATTTTACAAAAACCCACCGTGTGTGGGGATGCCTATATTCTTAGATGCCACCTTAGCATTCTTAAGTCCTTGGTTAGGATTAGAATTGTTGAGTTTTCACCACGATCTTGTTATAATATTTGCTAATATAGCCATCCAATTGTTGATATGTATAGAGCAGCACAGAGTACAATATAAGAATTAAGAAATTATCAGGGCTGGGTGATACTGACAAGAATTTACCTCAGGTTGAGATGGGAAAGAATTCAAATATATATTCAGCTATGAACTTCACTTGTGTTACCTTTAGCAGTTATTGAGAGGTTTGACACATCACATGAATCATGTTTTTCCTAACAGTAGTCTGACTTACGAATCATTTTATATTATACAGCCCACAATAATTCGGTTCATGTGTCATGCAGTCATCAAATCTAACAAGCTATGTGATGGCTTTGTTTGAAGTATGCATACAGCATCTGAATATCTCAATGACTATAGTGGAGGTTTACTTTATGAGTGCATGCCTGACTCAAGCAGCATTCCAAGTTTAGGGTTGAAGTTAAGCTTTAAAATAAATGCAAAAGGTGGTTGTGGCTTTTCCCTGCAGCAACTACAGTTTATCCTCCACCACCTCTCCTGATCCTTGTAATGAAGGATGCCTTTAGCTATCTCTAGAAAACACTATGGTGCTTTTGGACTGCTCACCTTCAAATCAGAGTCTGCGAAACAAGGACCAGGTTTGGCCCATAAACCAAGGGAGTTGTTCCAACAATATTCTAGACTGGTTTGAACAAGCCAATTTATCAATATTATGTTCAGTGCTTCTCTTCAAAGGCATCCTAATACTATGTGGTTTGTAAAGTGAAGGGGAGACTGACTACTTCAACCCATAAATCAAGCTTCATGCCTAATAAGAGACTTGAATCTGGATTGCACAGTTCCAAAGCATTATTCAATGTTCCTCACTGTCTCTATAGAGGCTGAAGCATGACATAAACATGGAAAGGTTGTAACAGAACAAAAAGTCCTTGGACTAGAATGGAGAAGGAACCATAATAAATAGGAAGGCATGCTCATTATGAGATTTAGAAGTGTCAGCTGGCTCATGGCTGTCAGATGCCCAATTTTCATTAAAAAGAATGCTAATTTCTAGTCCCTTCAAAAACCAAGATAAGAGGCAAAATATATAATTGTGCCTTTGTGGTTTTCTTCTGCAAGATGTTCAGAGTTTTAAAAATTGTTTTTATTAAAACAAAAGACAAAAAATTTGAGAGTGGGAAACTGAATTATGCCAGTCCAGCAAGTTTATCAGGGTTGTAATGCCCTGGGCACAGTGGGGAGAAGGGATATCTTAAACATTTGCAAGAGGGTAATATTTTATTTTATTTTCTCTTGTGTGAATCTGTCCCACATTTTTAGAACACAAAGTGTTCAAAATTAGAGTTTCTTGTTTATTCTAATTCTATTTTAAAGATATTTTTTCTGTGTTATCTAGAAAAGAGACCCTAACAGTGGATTGTTAGCAAGATTAGTATAAAAATTAAGCCAGAAAGTATTTATTAAATTTAAATTACAAGCTAGACAGAATCTGATTCAGCAGGATATTGTGAAGTTGTCAATTTGATGAAATGTGACCTTGTACCAAATAGGCTATAAATCTTTTAGACTGCTGTATTATATTTTTGCCATGGAAGAAAATAGGAAGCAAAGAAGCATACGTACTGTAGAATAAAGATAGAGACATGTATTGCAATGGCCCATAAGATACTGCACAAATTGCAGTGTTACATTGTGATTTTGCCCTTGTCACTGCCCCTTGCTCATCTTTGAAAAATTCCTCTGGATAGCAAGACAGAAGGCACAACTGAAGTTTTAGTATATGGTATATTTTAAAGTTGTTTGTAATTAATATTGTGAAAACTATAGCTTTATTAGGTTTGTAAGGTGCTTTAATGTAGAATTCTAAGCAAATGATGTATAAAATAGATATATGTGATTCTTCTACAATCCAGAATGTTATTTATGAATTTTGAAATACTACGTGTTGTGAATTTTGAATACTAGGTGCTGTTTGGTAAAGTCTTAAGTTTGCCTGTAATCAAACAGAAAATTAAACTAGTCTCATAGCCAGTAGCTTACAGACTAACATAACTTAGCTGTTTGTCTGCAGTGGAAATCCACGTGCCACATATGAAACTAACTAAAACAACAAACTACTGTGTTAATGGCCACCTACAGAATAAAGAGGAGTGGAAAAAAGAGTATTGTTTCTTTGATAATCATAGAACTGCTGTTAGACATTAACCTAATTTAGAGCATTTTCTCTTCTACCAGAATACTTTAAAGTGGTTTTTGGATGGAAAAGCATGATGACATTTTTTGCACACAAAAACATTCCTAAATACTTTTTAGAAAATGAATAGATTCAGCTAGCCTTCCTAGATCTGGTGACATCCCAGAGTATTATACTTCATAACCAATGCTGTACGGCTTAGGGATAAGATAGGAAAATTGTAATCTAACATTTTTAGATGACCTTAGAAAAGTTTTTGGTCATCCCAAAATGGCTACATTTCGTGTGGCCAAATCAAAATAATCATGGAAAACAATTGTTAGATCCATCTGAAAGACATGGGAACCAAATGTCTACAGTTAACTTGCATTCATTTCAAGACGATTTAGTTATAACAAACGTCCGCTCAATTCATCCCATAAACTGTCATTCAAGCAGAGCTGAAAAATCATGAAACTATTTCACTTAACCTGTGTCTTGTTTAACCATATTTTATTTTATTGAATAAAATCTGATTAGCATTTATAAATAAAGCTAAACCACAATAAATGATGAGTTAGAAATCTCAGTGGCTGGATTCACCGAGTTTACTAAAGCAGATCTAAACAAGCCTTATCTACTAAACCAGCCTTATCCTTGGTAGCGCTGTGGTTAGAATGCAGTACTGCAGGCTAATTCTGATTATAGTCTGGAGTTCGATCCTGACAGGCTCAAGGTTGACTCAGTCTTCATCCTTCCAAGGTCAGTAATTGTTGGGGGCAATATGCTGATATTGTAAAGTGCCCAGAGAGTGCTGTAAAGCACTATGGGTGGTATATAAAGTGCTATTGCTATTTCTAAAACTATACCAATATTTTGGCCATGGCTTTTCCAGGGGAGGTTATGGAATTTCTGACCCCCATCTTTTATAGACCCAAGGCAAAGTAATATTTCTGATTAAAATACAGCATTTCTTTCTCTTAGATTAACACAAACTATTTCTCTCTCTCTCTCTCTCTCTCTCTCTCTCTCTCTCTCTCTCTCTCTCTCTCTCTCTCTCTCTCTCTCTCTCTTTCTCTCTCTCTCTCTCTCTCTCTCTCTCTCTCTCTTTCTTTCTTTCTTTCTTTCTTTCTTTCTTTCTTTCTTTCTTTCTTTCTTTAACTATTAATATGATTTCTTCCAGTCCTTGAGAAGGAATGCTGCCCTGATAACCAAGACACATTGATTAAAAATAAACTGGCAAATAGTGATGCTTTTATAATTGTTATGGATAGGACAGAAGTACTAGTAATCCTGATTTTTAAGCATAGTTCTAGCATCTTTTCCAAAAAAAGTTAAACCCATTTTTAAAAAACAACTAATTTCAAAAGCATGCTTAACCTGTTTATGAAGGGAGCCTATGTAAGAGCTAGTGAGTTCTTTTGAAAGAATCAGTTAGACATTATATGGGCAGATGCTTCTGAACAGCTGTCCTATCTTTCATGCAGCTGAAGCCAAAATGGCCATAGAGGGCAGTAACCAGAGGAGAAGGATAATGCTCATAGCAGCGTAAAGGGCCCAATAAGTTTGCAGTCCTGGGCAGATGGATAAGGTATCCATATGTTTAAATACAACTTTTTAAAAATACATTTACATCAGTTTTTCTATGAATATTCTAAACAGGATATTCATAGCTTTATGAGAAGTAAGTGATCCAGAAAAATTTCCAGCCATGGAAATTGAATTCTGCACATTCCAGTCTTTTTCCAGGAACGTCTTCCAAATTAATACAATATGCAAAAATGCAAGGCCACCCTTAGGTTCACAATGTGTAGGAAACCTTATGAATATAGTAAAGCGTGACTTTGAACTAATGTCAAGGGTCTACAACTTGAGCCATCTGCATGTGTATTTCAAAGTCTTTTTTGTCTCCTGACCACAAGCATCACAGTTGGATTTAATATTATTGTTATATCCAGAAAATTTTTTTAACCATGATGCCATTTTCCACTCTTCAAATTATATAAATGAAATAAGTCTTAATTTAAGAATAATTAAGATTAATCATAATAATAATATAATACTTGTTATTCACATATAACACTATTATGTAATATAACATGGTGGTGGATATTTTGTTTACCAAGATGTGGAAAACCTTCTCAGGAAACAAGAATTTACTAACTGTAATGAACAAATCCATTATTGCTTAATGTGCTGAATCAACCAGCATTAAGATGCACGTTCAACTTTTTCTCAACCCATAAAATCGCAATCTTGAGTGTTCCTCAAATATACACCACAAGTATCTATCTACTTGTCTGTCTATTATCCTAGGGGTATGGTTCCTTTAGACCTCCTAGTTGTTGAATTACAGTTTCAAAAGCCAAGTCATGAACTCTCTCATGAGTTCATCTTTTCTTAATTTAAATGCCTGTTATTAATGGAATAAATTCAGCAGAATATAAATTCTGAAGTTAGGCTCTAATTTGGACCAAGACAAAGAAGACCTGCTTATTTTTAAGCTTAGTTCCCTATTTACAAAATAGTTCTCATGAGTATGTGTGAGACCACTTTCCTCTTTTCTGACCTTTAGATGCTCATACATGTATACACACACACACACACACACACACACACACACACACTCACTCACACACACAAACACACATTGTGCATTTGAGGACTATTTAATCAAAGAGCATACAGAACAATTTTAAAATATGAACTACAAACATATGACAGTAAAGTCTAAAGTCCTAAAAATAAGAGATTGTCAAGTGAGCCACACTTCAAAACACTCCGTCATATTGTAACTCAATCCATGCTTCAAAGCATTTCTCTGCCTCAAAAGCTTCAACTACTTTGACAACATCTTGAGAAAAAATGGCATTTTGGGGGGAAATGTTTCAACTATCTTCTTATTAAAGTTTTAACTTCACTTGGCAGGTGCTCAGTTCGCCTGCATGAGCATTTTCAGGGAAAACTACTAATTATAGATCATCATTCTGACTATTTTATTTAAGGATCAACGACCTCTGAAATGAAGAGTATCTCATTTTTCTACCAACTTATGATATTTAAACAGTCATATATTTATTATATACTTAGGAATCATTGTGACAGACTGTGTGGACAGAACCTTTTTTTTGTGTGTGCCAGGAATATTTCAGTATTAGATAATAGGTTGAATTAGGGGGGAAAAAAACCTTTGGCTACAAAGTAAAAAACAGTCTAAACTTTAGATTTTATAAATTAATATAGTTGCATGTATAATTTATGCCTTTGGTACTATTTTTTCCATATGTTTGGAGTAATGAGTAGTAACCCACTAAATTATTTCAATGCAAATCATTTCCTAACCTTTGAGCCCTCCTTTGGGTTCTGATTGGTAAGATATGTAAAAAGTAATTAAATACAGGTAGTCCTTGACTTATAACCATTCATTTAGTGACCATTCAAACTTACAACAGCACTGAAAAAAATAATTTATGACTGTTTTTCACACTTGCAACTGTAGCTGCATCCCCATTCTCACATGATCAAAAGTTGGACACCTGGCAATTAGTTCACATTTACGATGGTTGCAGTGTCCCAGAGTCATGTGATCACCTTTTGTGACCTTCTGACAAGCAAAGTCAATGGGGTAGTCAGATTCACTTAACAAACATGTTACTAACTTAACAACTTTAGTGGTTCACTTAACAACTATGGCAAAAAAGGTTGTAAAATGGGGCAAAACTCACTTTACAACTATTTCACTTGACAACAGAAATTTTGGGCTCAGTTGTGGTCATAAGTCAAGGATTACCTGTATTATCTTTTAAGCTTGTGTGACTAATTAATTTGGATATTTGAGATTTCATGAGTGATTCCAAATTTGAGGGCAACCCCTCCAGATTCTTAGAAAGGATTATTAAAAAAAATGTTTTAAATGATCCATAGGTTATAACATAGAAATTTGGAGATGTTTCATATTTTGACAAAAATCAGGTGAAAACAACAGAATGGTAGATCTTTCAAGGAACCTGAAGCAAATTTCAACTGCCTATCTTCAATAGTTTCACCATTATAAAATCTTGAAATACTCTTCTCGCACCTCTTTAAAAAGTAAAGAGGACCCTGCTATGGCTTGCTGGCACACTGGACAGACAAAATATCTAATGAAGTGATAAAAGATACTAGCTTGTCATGCATCCCACAGACTATCCTGTTCAACTCTCCATCCTATTTCATGTATTCCTTGTAAAGATGTGGAGTTTCAATATGTTGTCTAAAGCAACTCCATGTAATGTGTGAAGCACTTTAAAAGGCTGCAAAATGTTTTGAACCCACTGATCTGCTTTATTGCTTAATAGCAGATCTCCTTGTTATTTGGGAATCTGATCCATTGTGATGATTAAATAATACCTTTTTAGAACTGCATGGAAATTTTGCCCAGGCAATCACACATACATGAAATTAAACAAAATTTGTTTTTTCTATTGAAAGTATGACTCTGAACCATCTCAGCCAGTAATATGAACAAAATGGCGCCCATAAACCCTTCTAGACCCGTAGACTACTGGCCTATATTATGATCTAATTACAATACATTTTTTGCTATTAGTAAGCAGAGTTCCAATGAATCAGTGACAAATTTTAACGGACTATAAGATTACACTTCCCAGATGTTATGCATGAAATGTCTATAACTGGCTAAAGTAATGTGAAACTTGAAGGATTGTCTTAACTGAAAAGATTATATTTTGCTAAATGGGCTAAACAAGTGGTATAAATAGCTGTGTGTGTGTGTGTGTGTGTGTCTGTTTACTTCATTAAAAGAGGATGTTTAAATATGACATGATGTATATTTTGCAGATCCACATACTAATGTGATTTCTCTTCTCAATCTTCTTGCATGCTGAGATTCTTCCTTTTCTTGACTGCTCAGAAAACAATCTGTAATGAATCAGACAGAAGTTCTGAAAAGAGGAAGTCAGTAACAATTCCTGAATAGTAAACTTGCTACTGAATGAATGCATGACTATCCAGGAATACTCAAGATTTTGTTCACCTCAGATTTTAAAGCAAACCAGAACATAGATCAGGAACAAATTTCTGAATACAATATCAGAGTTTTCACTTAAAATTACAAAATAAATATGAATTACATATTTTAGGAGGGATAAATGATCAAATGTGTTTTTTGAATTTTCATGAAGTTCTGACGAAGAGGAAGAGGAGGTAGAGTAGAAGACAAGACTTCAGCCAATTCAAATGTATAGATGAAACTTTACAATCTGACATAAATCAGAAAAAACTACATATCCTTAATTCTGGATGGATGACTCTTTTAGCAATTAAGGATGTGATATTCTTTGGGCATATATTTCATATGTGTTTAGCTCTCATATCAAGGACAGCTATTGTCGGACTTCAGTCAGGAGAGCCCAGTATTCACTGTCACAACATCCTGATTCTGGCTGTATCCTTCTAATCATGTGTCCATGTCATACCACACTGATGAGAATACCAGACTCAAAACACAATGAAAATGAGCTGGTATGAACACTTCTTAACTCTACCATAGTGGAAAAGATACCTCATATTTTCATACTGACCCATTTGCTATGGAGAGCTATACATCTGTAGCTTGCATCCTTTATTATAAGCAAATCATAATATAGTCTTCAATGAAATCTATGACATAATTATGCAAAGGTATCAGCCATAGTCAGTTATTCACTTTTAACGGTTTAATAAATCAATTAAATTTTCATATATTTTCATATGATAGTAGCCTTGAAGAATAAAAAGCATTACTTTTAAGTTTGTTCACTAATCTACACTGAGATTTAGTATATGATAAATGTGTGTTATAGCATCACTTGTCTTAAAAACACACCATTGTTATGAAATAATAAAGAGCAGAATGCAGACAATGCTATACTCTTCCAAAATAAGCAGTTTCTCATTCATGCAGTTTTAATATGCTAACTTACTTAAATGAATATATTGGTTCATGTTCCCCAATAAACTGGAATGCTTTTAAGAAAAGTTTCTACTTAATCAGTATAAGGTACCAAAAGTGCAGCTCTATTTTTGATTATACTTCAGAAATCCCAGGATAGTTACAATTACCTTTTATAAATTAAAAATAATTATAGCATATGCTGCAATAATTTGAAACTATGCAAAGATCCTATTATGTTCTATGCTAGGAATACAATACTGCTAACCAAGAATTTGATAAAATATTCAAACCTAGGTCGATGGCCGGCTGCATGGAAGATCCGGATGCGGCCTGGCGGCCTGGCGGAAGAACGGGTAGGCCTCTTCGGCTGGATGGTGGGGGGGGGTGAGATGGAGGTTTGGTGGAGGAGGAGAAGGGCTGTTTAATTCTGCCCCCTCGCCCCCCCCCCACCCCCCACCCTACCATCATTTCCACCATCCTACCTCATTGCCAGGAGGACAATGGTTGACAAGGACATCCGTTGGTGCCACTCCCTGCCCTACTTTCCATCTATCTCAGCCCCCCGGAACTGAACTAGCGTACAGGAGGACTTTTTTCCCCCCTTCTGGCTTTTCTGCTGCTGGACTCTGTGACTGAGTGGAATGTACCTCAGGTCAGAACTGTTGGCCCTGCGCGATTCCCCCCTCGCGCAGGTGTGGCCCAACTCAATTTCAAGGGCCTGCCTCGATGACGGGGTGTGGAGCCCCGAGAGGTGGTATGCGGCCAAAAGAGACCAAAGGAAGTGGAAACTGAGGGCTTTTTTAAAGGGATGTTTTAGCAAATTTTTAAGGGGTTCGGGGTTTTTAGGGGGTTCGGGGTTGGCCCGAGGGGACTTGGGGGAGTCCTCTCCGAGGCCAAGGCCAGTCCAGTCTGGGGGGCGCGGAGTGGTAAGGGAGGAGACTGGGGGGTTAATAGAGGGTGGTGTGATTAGTACGGTCAGTGGGAGGGGCAGATATGNTGATCTGGAAATGGGGGAGATAAATATAGAGCCCTTGTCATGGTCAGATCATGCACTCCTTAGGATGGACTTCCGGACCGCTTCCCCCCGCCGCAGGGAGACGGAACCGCCTAGATGGTTCCGTCCCAGGCGCCTGATGGACCCGGAGAGGTTTCTGACGGAGCTTGGGCCATATCCGGAGGATCTAGGTCACGACTCGACGGAAGATCAGGCTGCGGCCTGGGATGTGGCCGCAGCCGCAGCACTGGACCGAGTCATGCCGTTGCGGCCTCTGACCCGACATAGATCTCAACTAGCTCCTTGGTTTACCGAGGAGCTGAGAGAGATGAAACGCCGGAAAAGACGCCTAGAGAGCAGTTGGAGGGCTACCCGAACCGAACCCGACCGAACACAGGTAAGGATACATGTTAGATCCTACCTTGTGGCAATGAGGGTGGCGAGGTCTAATTACTACTCCACTCTCATTGCGTCATCAGATAATCGCCCAGCCACCCTCTTCAGGGTGACCCGCTCCCTCCTTCAATTGAGGGGGGGGAGGACCCCCTGGTGGGGAGGGCTGAGGATTTTGCACAATATCTGAATGACAAAGTCGCTCGGATCCGAAAGGGCTTGGACTCCGACTGGGTGGCCCCGGGGGAGGTGGAGGGAGCAGGTCTTGAGACGATTATATGGGAGGAGTTTGACTCTGTGGCTCCCGAGGATGTGGACAGGATCCTGGGGAGGCTGAATGCAACCACATGTTTATTGGATCTGTGTCCCTTCTGGCTGGTACTGGCGGCTCGGGAGGGTACACGAGCCTGGCTCCAGGGAATTATAAACGCTTCTTTACGGGAGGGTGCCTTCCCCGCGGTCCTAAAGGAGGCGGTGGTGAGGCCCCTCCTGAAGAAGCCTTCCCTGGATCCAGATGTATTGGCGAACTATCGCCCAGTCTCCAACCTTCACTTTGTGGCGAAGGTTGTTGAGAGTGTGGTCGCACAGCAATTCCCTCGGCACCTGGAGGAAACAGTCTATCTGGACCCTCTCCAGTCGGGCTTCAGGCCGGGATACAGCACAGAAACGGCATTGGTCACGTTGGTGAATGATCTCTGGAGGGCCCGGGACAGGGGTTATTCCTCTATCCTAGTTCTTTTGGACCTCTCAGCGGCTTTTGATACCATGGACCACAGTATCATGCTGCGACGTTTGGGTGAGTTGGGAGTGGGAGGCACTGTTATGCGGTGGTTCTCCTCCTTCCTCACTGACCGTACGCAGTCTGTATTGGCAGGGGGACAGAGGTCGACCCCAAGGCCCCTAACTTGTGGGGTGCCACAAGGGTCGGTCCTCTCTCCACTCCTGTTCAATATTTATGTGAAGCCGCTGGGGGAGATCATCCGTGGCTTTGGGGTGGAT
>NW_015386606.1:680979-702289 GCF_001527695.2 Protobothrops mucrosquamatus | reverse complement strand
CATGGTTATTCCAACTTGCAGGACTGGCCTAGGGGAAAAAAATTTTAATGGGGGTTTTAAAGTAATTTTTAACTATTAGACCAATTATTAATATTTGTTTTTAATTATGTTTTTAATTTGTAGTTTTTTGGTAGTAGCATTTTATCTGGTTGTTAGCCGCCCTGAGTCCGCAAGGAGAAGGGCGGGATATAAATTAAATTAATAAATAAATAAATAAATAAATAAATTTATTTATTTATTAAATTGATTTGCCAGCCATTTCACTGCAAGTTGATCCTGGGCGGCTTACAAGGTTAATTTCAAAGTAAAGGTTCAGTATTAATGTCAAAAATACGTAGTATGATTTTACATTGGATTTGTGCTACATTAGAACAGTAAAGACAAACATCACTTAAGTGAAGGAAACATTAAATATTAAATAGCCAAAAAGGTGTAAACACTAAAGTAATTTGGGATTCTGCTATTGCAACACATCCAATGAAGTGATTTAAAATGAGCATAAAAAGATAATGACTAAATGTGTTCCAGTCTATTTAAAATACACAAAGTTCTTTGCCACAGGAATGTTTGATGACTGGCAGGCACCTCTTGTAAGTCATAAATCACTCCAAACATCTTCACCACAGTCTTCTTAGGATTATATAAAGTCACTTGTACTGTTCCTGAAGGAGGTACCTGATAACCCCTTTTACCAAGGACTCAAAAGCAATTACACCCAAATAGGGAGAGGGTGCATTGTCCTCAGAAAGTTCAACAGGAAGAGTCATGTGAGTTAGACAGAAAAGTTCATTTGCACCCACTTCAGCTGTGAAGCAGTCTACAATACCCAGTGGATCTAAATGATAGTTCAGTACAGTATATATATTTTTGTATGATTGATTTACTCCTCCTCCTCACTGAAATATAAACTGGAGAAGAAAAGTATTACTAAAAAGAAAATCTAAAATGTAGCCATATTTACAAATTAATGGTCTGATAAAGAATTAAATAATTAGGCTGATTAATATGATGCAGTAAGACTTTAGACCTAATCAAATGGTTGAAATAAGGCAAATATATGGAAGAGAAGGGGAAGAAGATTTCTTATGGCCATACTTAGGCACTGTGCATCCCCAGATGTTTTGCTATCAGACCAACATGTATACAAATGAGTGTGTTTAACTCCCTTGCCTTTGTTCAGTGTCTCTATGTTATGACCCTATGTTATGACCCAGGCCAGCAAGCTATTATGTGTGTCAAATTTTTTGTTATTCTTAACAAAACAAACAAACAAAAGGCTGAATTGATTTCATACTATCTATAGTAATATTTTCTCTGACAGCTTAGTGATTGGAAAAATCAGCAAGCAGACGCTCTGCCTTTCATTTTAATCTTTTCCAATGGTTTCTTCCATTATGTTTGTCTAATCATTTATTAATATTTCATTTGTATAATGGTAGACACTCACAAGGCTTGTGCTTAAAATGGCAGGCTTTCAGACATGCTCTCCCAGTCTAAATGTTGAGGTTATTCCTATATAAATAGCCAAAATAAACATCTGGATAGGCTTGTGAAGTTCTTCAGGAATTTTCATGTGACTATTTTTCATAAGTCTTCCAAGAATAGGTGGAACTAAATTGATTGACTAGTGTAACCTTAAAAAAAATGGACAAATAAGTAGAACTAGAGTTAAATGAGACTCTGAAGTTGAGAGTATGTTTATATTCCATAAAAAAAAGAATTAAATAACGAAGAGTAGACAAATAACATTATGTTTTTCTGAAGCTTTGTATCCTTATTTACTACTGAAGATTATCTGTTCTCTAGGAGAATCCTGCTTTTGATTTTATTATTAGTCTTCATATTACTGTATTGACAATATGTCCTTCAGTGCTACCTTTTGGCTTTCATCCCTTTGCTTATTTTCTTTTTATTCTTTGCATTTGGACATTTTCCTACTTTGAAGCATCTCTCATCTTTTCTTCTCTTGTACTTTTTAATAAATTCCTTAATATTGGCCTGGTTCATACATCCTACTAAGCTATTATGTACTTTGGCTTAGCATATCGTGTGAAATCAAATAATGTGGTTTATAACTTAGTCCATTGTAAATCTAGCCAAACAGGATTATTCAACAATAATTATACAAAACATAGTTTAATATGATGCACGAACCATTGCACCGCTTGTTATCTATGTCAATAATTTCTTAAATTTGCCATTTTTCCAGAATTATGGCATAACATTTTTGTTGAGCTTCTATTATTGTGGTCATATCTAACAATACTGAAAAAAATGACCGTTTTTACTTGTCCAAGTTTCCTATTCTGAAATCAAATGTGTCTCTGTTAGGCTTTCTTAGCAATTTTTCATTACATATGAATAAAATTGGAGAGCATTGTGGTTATTTTTTCAAGTTGCTCAAAAAGACAAATATCTTGCACTATATTTTGGGCATTTCTTATGATTAACTGGACCTATGACTGCTGTGATGAAAAAGTAAATACAGTAAGGCAAATCATCTGATTTTAGTCCTGCTGAATTTTTTAAAAGCCAGCAATTATTATGCAGTATGGATCTGATCTTAAGAAGAACTATATTTTATGAGCAGAAGTACAGAAAAGTTGTAACAGCTTGGTGCAAGCAAAATATGAGGCAAGCAAAATTTTCTCAGAGCAAACAAACTTTGATAGTAAAGAACCTACAACTTGTCTACTCACATTAACTTTCTTCTGGCTGAAAAACCAATGTTTTAAGAGAAGGCACAAAGTGCTACACCTGGTATTAGGACAGGCCAGATTTGCCACAAATACCTGCCATGTGATTCTGTGAAATCAAAACAATCCATCATATATTCTATAAGGACTTTCATAATTTTTGTAATGGACCTCCATGAGGACCACATATTATCATTGTTACAGCTTTTCCAGGAAAGAAAGATTGATATAATACTAACCTTCTTTCAGATTCTAACCATGTTCTGATCAGTATAGGTGGCCCTGGTGAAGACAAGACAACAACTGATGTCAAAGTGACCAATTCTATAGCCCAAATGTCATGTCATTTATTGTTTTAGGCATAGGTGACCTTTGATTGTAAGACTTGTTCATATAACTGATGTTATAGATTCAGAAAGTGAGTTCCACATATACAAAATCATTTTGAATTACAAAAAAGATAGGATATAATATAATAAACATTTTAATGCAGATTTCTAACCAGATTTTTGTGTATATTTGAAGCTGAATGCAACACATTTTTAATTCTTTGAAGAATGCATCAAGGCCACAGAAGATCAGGAAAAAAATTCATTTTTCTGATGCCTTTCTTCAGATTTCAAACCTGTTAATTCAGGCCCTGTCAATTGTTAATTAATTGGTTTAATTGATAACTAAAATAAAAATATTTTTAAACATTCAATCTGAAAGTTCATTTCAATTGAAAACAGCTTTCTTTCTTAATTTTTTTACTGATTAAATTTCAAGGCAGCTTTCATATAGTCAAAATTTGCAGACCACCCTGGTGAATTGCAGCTGATTGATGCAGGATTGCAGGGTGTTTCTGCTGGCATCAGGGTTGTAATGGATCAGTATAATTCAGCTTTTATCTAACATGAAAACCCTATATGAGAATACTGTGTGGTCCACTATGGGTGTTTTATGGATTTAAAAATAGCATTGGGCAAAAACTTCACAACCTGTGAAGGATGCAAAATTTCTGGAAGTCAATCCACCTTCACAAAACTAGATAGATCTAAATTTTTATTTTGCCTTAAAGAAACTCAGATCATTCTCATTGCTATCCTAAAAAGCCTTTTCATGAAGTAACTTAAAATCTGCTACTTCAGGACATAAAATCTCTAATATGATGTGCCACATCTCCTTTTATCCTAATCCCTTGGCTCTTTGCCAGCATCATTACACAGCATTATTGCCTCATTATGTATTATAAGCCAGAAAGGTTTTCTGGTAGCAGGCTGTTCAAGACACAAGCAATGAAAGTTCAAATTCTAGAATCTCCCACAAAACATTATTACAGGACTGATGAGTTTTTTAGATGCCCATTACACATTGGTAATATACGTATACATACACTTTGATTTGTTCCAAATAAACTAGATACTTTAGAAATATAGAGTTTATTCAGATATAGAAGTCAGGACAAGAATTCATTTCTTTTTAACAAGCCAAATCAAATTTTTCTTTTCCCCTGACAAGGTGCTATTGACACCAGGTAAATATTACCCCAGCACAGACCAAAGATGTAAAGCAATTCTAACACAAAATGTCTAGGAAAATAGATTTTATCTCAAAGCAGTTCTTGATGGAATGAATATCAATCCCTAAAATGTTTGAGTATCATTCATCCTTTTTTAAAAAATTGCATTTATTTTAATGTTTCTAGACACTTTATAGATAAATTTCTTTATCTCTTCCAACAGCAATAATTACTGAAGCAAGATTATGAGTCAGATAGTCTATTTATGAAGTATTAGAAAGAGATTGTATGATTTGTACTCAGGATTTCTAGGGAAGCCCACAAATTAATGGTAGACAGTATACCTCACAAAAATACGGTGGAGAATTTACAACTTCTCAACTCTCTATTTATCCTTCCTCCGTAATCTAGAGAAATTCATTTTTTTCATTATCTACCAATCTTTAAACATATGGGAATTTACAATATATAGAATCTATAAAACAAAAGTTAAAACAACACCTCCCCAAACCTTGGCTTCAGAGCAGTTCCTCCAAGCATGTTATGGAAAAGCTCTGTTTTGTCTATTACATTAAAAGGGAGAGCACCAACTGAACTTCTAGAAGCAAGGTGTTTCATAGAAGGGAACATAACATGAGAAAACAATGTGCTCTCACTTCCCTCTTTAGATCTTTTTTGTGAAAAAAATATTTTTGGGCTGAATATACCAGGTGGATCATTTGTTCCTGAAGCAAGTAGTCCCACAGACACCATGATATCAAGCCACAGAAGAACTGTACTTAGCAGTCTGCTTCACATGCAAAAAAATATTTTGTATGAAAATCAGCTGTCAGCTGTATACCAGTAACCTGATGAGGAAAATTTCACAAAAAAGAGAGAAACACCCCCCCCCCCAGATTTTGCTACCTTCAAATTTATCATTCCTGGACAATTTCTTTTCTGGGAAATAATTCACTTTATATCAATGCACAGTGAAATTTTATTAGATTTTGTCCAATAGACTTCAATGCAGCAGATCAAATTTCTGATGTGGCTTTTTGTCATTTGAAAAATTACTATGCAATAATGCCAATAATTGACATCATTATGCAAATCTCTACAATTCTATATTCTCCAGTTCAATAATAGACCCCCCCCCTCTGCAATTAGTTACAGTTTGATGTATTAAAATGTCTGGAAGCTAGTTCTGACATGGTCAAAAGAAAATAACCCAATACTAGATCAGGTAGGTACCTCATCACAAGTTTTGGAATTCTTGTGTTTAATTAATTCCAATCTAGTTGTTTGAAGAAGACTAACACAAATGATTTGAGCTATGAAATGATTATTTTTTTGTATAAAACCTAGATTTCTCAAAGTGAAAAGTAATTCAAAGGAGAGCAATGAAATATTTTACTTTGAAGACAGCATGTGTCAAGTTCAGAAAATAATTATATTTAACATGGTTCTTAACACAAGGAGAAAGGTGCAATATCAG
The DNA here is from genome assembly GCF_001527695.2 of Protobothrops mucrosquamatus. Lineage (NCBI taxonomy): Eukaryota > Metazoa > Chordata > Lepidosauria > Squamata > Viperidae > Protobothrops > Protobothrops mucrosquamatus. Next base: position 696,615 of record NW_015386606.1, on the reverse strand, counting down.
TATTGCCATAACTATATTATATCTCAAATATCCTCACTATATATTGTGTAATAGTAATTCTTTGAATTTACTTAGTATTTGTTGAGTTAAAAGACCTATAATTATTGAATCATCATTTAAATTACCTGGTTGAGTCAATATCTTTTGCTACATTTTGGAGGAAGAAATAAGTCTCCAGTCATATAAATAAAAGACAATTTAATATCTATTTTTGCTTTTACATTTTTTCTTTAATACTATATATATACATATATATATATGCAGGAAGTTTTTCAGACAGACCGGTCTGATTGAGCACACCTTGACATTTTTAACTGCTATACTGCAGTTTTACTTTTACAATATCTTTTTACAATTTCTTTTTCTGACAAAGAGTTAAAGAATTAAATTAAATTCTGACTCTTTGTCAGAAAAAGAAATTTGGATTTAAAATGTTTCGCAGTTGCGACTTGAGCCTGCTTAATGCCTCTAGTTGGGGGCTGCATGGTAAAAGATATTGTAAAAGTAAAACTGCAGTATAGCAGTTTATATACTATATATATATAGTATTAAAGAGGTTTATATTTATAATTAATGCAATCAATGGAAAAATTCATGAACATTTGATTTTCATTTGTATATAATTCCCAGCAGCATCTACTGAGAGAAGGGAAAGTCAAAACAGGTAGTGTGTTGGTTGTGGTGGTGTGATAAATACCCTAAACGTTTTGTACATATATCAACATTGCACACTCACAAAAACAATGAGTTTAGATTGCTTGGTCACCTCTTCCATTTGAATGCTGGTAATTCCTGTGCAATTACATTAATTTAGGTTATGACTTCTAAAACCTTTAAAAAAAGATATTTCCCCCAAGAATGATATACTTGGAACATCTGGGTTTATTTTTATTTTACAATTCCTAACGGTGGTGCTCAGTCATGCAACTGACTGACCAGCAATGTAGTTGTTGGGGTGAGAGGGATTTTTCTCTAATACAACCTTGATGAAGAAGCTAGGTAATTTTGAAAACAATGGATAATTTTATCGAAAGTCTGGTTTGGTACAGCAACCAAATAGCACAAGTACAGACTCCAAAAGACAGTTAAGACTGCAGAAAGAATAACTGCAACTAGCCTGCCTTCCATAGAAGATCTATATATTATGCAGATCAGAAGGAGGGCTGAGAAGATATTTGCAGACGCCTCACATCCTGGACATAAACTATTTCAACTCCTTTCCTTGGGATGGCACTACAAGACATCACAGGTCAAAACAACTAGGAATGGGGACAGCTTTTCCCTCAGGCCATTACTCTACTGAACACCTAATTCTCACAGTGCTTTCTAATATCTACGTGTATTTACCCATCCTGTATGTCTGTAGCATTATTGTTATCCTTATTATCCTTCTTATTCCCTCCTCCTATTAGTATTATTACGATTACGATTATTATTATTCTGTTGCTCTGCCCCAGAGATAAATTTCTTATTTGTCTAATCACACTTGATCAAATAAAGTATTCTACTCTACTCTACTCTATTCTCCTTAATACCATTTGTATTAAGATGCTAAAATAAGAATGCTGTGAGTTTGTCAGCTGAATTATTTTTCTGTTGCTATTTGTGTCAGCTTTGCAAAGAAGTGACAGACAGACAGAGCCATTGTGTTTTTAATCACAAAGAACTTGTTTACTCCAACATAAAAGGAATTTATACCATTATTAAACAATCTGATCTCCAAACCATTTTCATTTCATAAGGTGAATTCCACTTCCAGAAGCAGAGTCCAGAAAACCCCAATAGAGATAGTTTCCATTTACAAAAGGAAAGAATTATTTTCCTATTGATTTTTTTAACTGGAAAAATGTAAATGCAAAGACCACACTTTGGAGGGATGGTAAGTCATTCAATTTCTACAGGAAGGATGACAAGCAATGCCAAATTAGTATCCAGTTACTTCTGAGCGTTCCCTGACTCTAATCGGAATGAAAAGTTGAGGTTTTATCATAAAGGGAGCACACTGAATACTGCATGGATTGCAATCCTGAAGAATGACACAACATCTGTTTTTATTCTTCATTCCTGTAGAATCCTTCCAGTTGATAATTTGGATTGGAACCAGATTGGTTGTTTTCATAGGTCCTTTTCTTCTCAGCTCAGATACAACAAACCTCTCCCGTGGGTCTAACCATTTGTATTCTGAATTTGTGGTTTACATGGCAAGGATTCTCTGTGTTATATTGCTAACATATTATCCATCTTGCAGAAAATAAAATGAGATATGCTTTATGTAAAGACTTCTCCTGTTTTTAAATTCGCTGGTCAACAAATGCTTTTGTAAAAGGAAAGGAGCAAATACCCAAATTCCTTTGATTGTCTCCTTTTTTCCCTACACATTCACACACCTTCAAATGCAACATTTTAAATTTTTAAAAAACTTACCTGAATTTTTCAGGTATTAAAACTCTTACTTACTGTTTTGACTCTTCTTTTGAATAGTTTGGGCTCAGTAGCACTAATTGATGAAGAAAAGGCTTTATGAGGACGGATAGATGTTGCAGGAAGTACAAGCAGATGTTGCGGAATCAGCCAGCAATGGTGGAAGAAGCTTACATGTAACAAAAAAAAAAAAACTAATAGTAAGTCAGTGGTGCTCAGAACAATTGCTTTTACATCATCATGAGAAGCCACCAGCATTTCACAGTAGCTGGATTCTCATAGTACTCTAAGACTAAAATGAGGTAAAGAAAATACAAAATATGCATTCACATACATACCATGTGTGTGTATATGTGTCTCTCTGTCTAATCTTCTAGAACAGGGATTCCCAATCCCTGGGCCATGGCCCACTACCAGGCCTTGAACCATTTAAAGCCAGGCCCAGGAACTCATTAGGAAGTGGGCTTTTCGAAACTGGGCCGTTTGGAACCACGCTGCATGCACGCTTCCCCGTTGCTCATGTGGAACCATCCCCTCTCCCTCCCCCAGGCCACAATGTCATAAAGGTTAGGGAACTCTGTCCTAGAACATGCACCAGCCTGCATAAATAAATGTTCAGAGGTCTCAAACAATTTGATATCAAAGTGAGCACATATGTTGTTTTGAAGAGGTATTAATCACCTTAATGAAAACTCAAAAAAGAGGCCCAAGTTACAAAGCATTGGTGCTTCTAGACATTTTTACATGTAATCATTCTGGTTCATTTATGGGATTTATAGAGTCAAGATATTGTAGTCTTTATTGTTTCATAATTCCCTTTGTTTTTCCTATTTCCTCTTACATCTTTTTGCTATTCCACTATATCAAAAAAAAGGAGAAGAAATAAGAAAAAATCTGGAATACTGCAAAGTGTATTTGTCTAATGGTCAAATGAATTTTGGAAACATCGACAACCATCCCAAAGATGCTTTTTTTGCGATGCAACTGGACTTTCTTGTTTTTTCTTTGAAGACGTTTTGCTTCTCATCCAAGAAGCTTCTGAGCTGAAGAAGCTTTTTGAATGAGAAGTGAAATATCTCCAAAGGAAAAAAAAAAGAAAGTCCAGTTGCCTCGTGAAAAAGAATCTTTGGGATAACTATGACCTGGATGACTGAGAATCTCCATAGACATCGACAGCCATATATATTGGGTTCTGTAGAAGGCCCTTACATTGTTAAAGTTCTTATTCTTTTTCCTCTCTCTTTCTCTCTCAAATTTTTAAAGTCACTCATTCACTACAGACTAAATTTAATTTCATTTTAGAAATCATATAGAAAAATCATGCCTGATATGTTTAAATAACTTACTGGCCTAGTATTGGGAATGAACTATAGGAGAAATCCAATCAATCTATTCTAAATCTTCCAATCAATGGTAGACAAGATTCCATAGCGCTGCCTATTTTTTCCATTTGGAAAACTTACAAATCAATTATATAAATGATTATTTTTTGTCTGAATTTCCTATTACTTTAATACCTATTTCATCAGAATTTGTGTTAGCAATGTTGTAAGATCTGGTGTAGACAGCTATCTGGCTTTTCTTGCAATGTTTAGCACTACATTTGTTAAATCAGTTCCAATCCATTCAAGAGGCTAAGAGCCAGAAAAGGTGTTAACAGCCAGCAGTCTGTCTACGTCAAACTTTACTTCAGTTTAGCTTTCCAACTGTGGAAAACTAATCACATTTTTAAAGGTTTCATCACCATTTCTATCAACGTAAAATTTTTAAAAATGTGATTAGTTTTCAGAATTCAAGAGTTTTATTTATATCAAAAGCAATTTTTTCCCCAAATAAAGTTGTAAATTAATTGCACATGGAATTCATGATTTGTCATGAGACATACATTGCCTGTGGAACAATTAATCATTTTCCAGCTGGGATTTATGGATTGAGAATCTAGTCAGATTTAAATCTATAAACATGGATGGCCTACTTCTTTGACTTTTTGTTTTGAGCTCTTGTCTTCTAAACTGAACATTCAGGTTTATATTCTGGTTCTACGATCTCTTAGTGCCAAATTCTTGAGTTAATTTATTATTGTGATATACTTACTTGCTGCTATAAAGACAGAACAGAATATTTTTGGTATTTTATATTTCTGTTGATAGAATTACTTGTTTGATAGAATTGATATTACATTGATTATATATATATATATATATATATATATTATATATAATATATATATATTATATATAATATATATAATATATATATATATATTATATATATATATATATATATATATATTATCATATATATATATTGGATATTAAATGGACACCTCTATGGAGACCTCTACATGAGTGTTTTGCACTATACCTGTGGAATATACTTTTCATTTCTGTTTGCTGACTGAGCAGATTTACTTCTGGCTCCGTAGCAATGCTATCAGAATTGCAATGAAACTAGTTTCCCACAAGAAATGCTGAAGCTCTGCACCATTTTCGTGTCAATTGTTTTTAACCACATTTTATTTGATTCAACCCACTTATGGATCCTGAGCATAAACCAGGTTCTGGCACATTCTGCTAAGGATTCACCAGCATAACTTTGTCATCTTTTAAATATAGTCAAAGAATTCTGTAGCTCCTGCCTCCCTTGCAACTGCTCGGATCTTTCCCCCCTCCCAAAACTCTAAAGAAATAAACATCATATTAATTCAAATACGGCTGGAGATGGCAGGGTACGGATTGAATGCCTTTCTTTTGTGTTTTCAGTTAAAGATAGCAAAGACTGTATTCTCCAGGTTCTAAAGTCTATCTAACAGTGTAGATATTTGTTAGATTGTCTTCAGACTGCATTTGAACGAATGCACAGTAAAAACAGTGGCACAGAATTGATTTATGTGTATGCTTTTACAATGAGGATCATCATTTGTTAACATTTATAACAGCCTCTTTTAGCCAGAGAGCATTTTGTTTTTCGAAGTACGCTTTTAAGAGGCTGGATGGATACAAGGCAAGCAGGAAGTATGGAAAAGAAACCGAGATATTTGAATTACCTACTGCACTTTTGTTTTTCATGTTCAGTAACCAGCTGTTAGTAGATCCTAAGATCCTAAATGCAAACATCTTGTTGTAAGGATGTTACAACAAGAAACTTTCTATTCTATCATGTTATGTTAGAAACGCTCCTATCATTAGTTGGCAGGTTAAGATATTTTGCATACAGTATTCTCCATTGGTGCCAGTTTGATTATCTTATATAATCAAGATTTGTATGAATGACATTATGTTTATTCTAGTCTCATTCCCTGCTTGTTCTTCTTGCACATAAACAGCTACACCAATACTAAACAAATATAATTTCACATTACAAACACAGATGTGGAGAAATCTGAGCCATTCACCAAGGTCAGTCAGGTCAAGAAACACCAGATTTTCATCACCTGATTTCTACATAGGATACTGATTCCAAACTATAATCAGCTGATTCTGTAACTTTAAAAGCCTGCATAGGATTAGAAAAACAAAGTTAAGGGAACCAGTGAAGAATAATTCCATGTACAATACAATTTTATATTTCTACAGGATATTACAAAGCTGTGGCACTGGTCTGATCTGGATTGAAGACAATGTATATGAAGCAAATGGAACCCAAGTGAATAGCCTTCTGTTTCTTTGTTGGGACAAAGAAATCAAACTCTTCCCTGCTCACGTGGAGCATTTAAAAATATCCTCTAAACTTCCACTAAGTACAGACAATTGAATTCTCCCGAACAAACAGCAGCAAAGTATTAAGTTTCCCTTACCAGTGAATGCAGCACTCCTGAAGTATCATCAAATATATCTTTTAAGGGTTTTTTTAAAAAAAAAAAGGTCTGTGAAATGGATGTTGAAATCTTGATAATTTTCTTCAACATAATATGTCTTAAGAAACAATAGCAGAGTAATGCACTACTTCCTGTAGAATCAATGACCTATTTTGGATATACTGTAAGATCTCCGCTAGTTCATAAATCAGGATATGAAGCCATAGGCAGCATCCTCCTTGTTCTTTATCTCATTACTTGCTTGTAATACCAAAATCCTGATTTGTTTTAAAACAAAGTTAAAAATTATCAAGAAAAGTAATAAATGGGAAAAATCTTACCTAACAGGTTTCAGATAATGCACATTTTAGGTCTCATTCAAACATTGTATAACATATCTATTTTGCAACATAGGATCAGTACAGTATAACTTTAATTCTGATAAAAACATTAGAAAGCTAATCGTGCACATCTGCCTGTAGAAAAATATAAACTGACAAGGCATTCCCTAGTGCCTGTTTAAAAATGAAAAGGAGAATCTAAAGCAGCCCAGCTCTTTGCAGCGTTTTGCATAAATTAAGCAAATACCTCTGTTTAAAGTCTTGTTTGTTTTTCTTGCCCTGGGCTGAGTTCAGAGAGATTCTACTGAAGTGAATCCAAGACTTCTGTCCTCTGAACCCTGGAGCTTCACGTAAGATGGATTGATCTCAACTCCCTTCTTGGAGACACTCATAGTCAGAAGGCTTTGGAGTTATTTTAGTCTGAAGCTTATTAAAAGTTATTCTCTAACTCTTCCCTGGAGGGGTCTGATATAGACAAGTTGCTTTATTGTGAGTGTTAATATACCTTTGTTATCTCTCACCAATTTCTAATTGACGAAAGGGAACAACTTTGTCTTGTATCTCATGTCATAGATTCAGTAATGTAGACTCACGATCCTCTTTCTATATTTACTGATTCCTTACACATATGTACACAAAATAACATTTTGCTAAATGAAACGGAGGCATCTAGCTTTTTCAAGAGTTTAAATCAACTTAATTATTAACCATTGCAATAGTCAGAGAAAGAGGTGGTAAAAAGTGTAATGATTTCATAGTCCAACAGGATTATTTAAAAGAACAAATTTATTTTGATTCTCACCTAAACTGATAGTCAAAAAGATCATTCCATTTTTTTCAGTTTCACGCAGTATAAAATTAACAGTATAACTCACCTAACCCCAGGATAGTTATATAAAACTAATCTGAAGCTACTGGAAACTATATTCAGGAGAATACTCCAAAGCTCTCAATTACCTCTTTAAGAGGAAAAAAAAAAGAGGGACAGAAGCAAAAAATATAAACAATGCCATCAATTTACTCCAAATTCTTCATGTTTGACCGGAGGATAACATGGTTTCTGTTTGTCTTTGCTGGCTCCTCTATGTGTGTGTTTATCTGTAGCTTGCAGCTAACTGATCACATTCCATATCTGTTCCATTGTGGTAAACCAGCACTATTTGGTTTGTTATTTTTTTTCCCTTGAGGTGCCTTTTAAAATACTTCCAGATGACAAGTGGCCAAATTGCTTTAAGAGAAGTAGGACCAAACCGTACTCCTTCTCTGAAATGACATGTGGAGAACAGATTCCTGTTTCTAGTCCTTCAATAGAGTTAAACGAGAAAAAATTGATCATGTGTGCCCATATTAGCAATAGTGCCCATCTACAATATTGTTGATCAAGTTATGAACAAAGAGAGAGAAAAGATCTGCCAGGCCTAAGATTATATTTTCTCATTGCAATAGGCTTACTTGTAAAAATAGTGCTTATATTTGATAAATAAGTTCAAGTTTTACAAAACTGTATAGCAATCTTTTCCTCCATTCTGCTCTCCAGCTATGTTGAGATGACTACTCCTAAAGTTTTCAGCCAACATGGTCAATGGGAGTTGCCACCCAATATGTCTGGAAGATATCAGGTTGGGAAAAGCTGTTGAACTGGCTCAAATGGGAACAAAAAAGGCTGTAGTCCATATGTAATGCACATTGTTTTCATTTCAATCAAATAAGCTAAGAAAAGAGTAGAGAACACAATTCTGTTTCATTTGTCTTGGCATAAGGCTGAGAAAACAGAATAACTGAGACAGAATACATTTTTTGCTGATATTCCCCAACATTTTCTTTTACATATAAAAAGAGAGATAAGCAGCACAGTTAACTTCCTTGTGCTGTATGCTTATGGCATTACTATACTTGGGGTTGTTGCTACTGATAACAATGCATTATCTGTAATGCATTATGATGCAGTACAGTATTATTAGTACAAGAAACACCTAATACGTTATCTGGAGGCTGTGAAAATCTGGAGGGTAGAAGGCACTTTGAGTTTAATCCCAGCAAGATGAAGTTGTTTGTCCCAAAATAGCTTGATTCAGATACAGCTCTGGTCATAATCAGTTAGTTAACTAGTTAGTTAACACCCTAACCCTTTAGTGTGTTTGCGGGTTCCTTAGAGATGGGGTCTGTAGCAGGAGTCTTCTACTGGCATGAAGGCTAGTCCCAATGAGGTGAGACAGCTCTTCAGATACCCTGGACCCTTGCTATGTTAGGACTTTAAAACAATAACCAGCACCTTGAATTGGACCAAAGCAAACTGGTAACCAAGGCTGTTCACACAACAGTCATGTTATATGTGCCAATGTGGGGCTTCCAGAACTATGTGTGCTGCTGCATTCTGCACAGCTGTAACTTCCAAATACTCTTCAAGGATAACCCCAAGACTAGGGCATGAGTGATGATGCACATGACCTCACAATCCAGGTTAGGGCCCAACTGATGCACAACATGAAATTGTGCAAAGGCTCTCCTAGCCACAACTGCCACCTGCTCTTTGAGCAGGTGCCATGGGTCCAGGAGAACTCCCAGGTGGTGCACCAGATCTGTTTAGAACTAAAGATGATAAACAACCAGATCCTGAGGTCCTTTCCAGCCACAGCCACTCTGCTGTACCAGAATTCTTCTGAAGCCTTTTATCCCTCTAAAGCCTCCAGGCACAGCAGTTTTATGTATAGGTTAAAAAGGAGCAGAGGGTATTGAGTCCTGTGAAACCCACAAAAAAGTGGCCATGGGCTGGACCTCTCATTCACTATCAACACTGGTTGGGACTGACCTTGAAGAAAGGAGCCAAACCAGTGCAATACTGCAATAACCCAGTCCCAAACCCTGTAGCTGGCCCAAAAGGATACCATATTGAAAGCTGCTGAGAGATCAAAGAGAACAAGGATGGATGCAATATCCCATCCTGCTCTCACCCAAGATTATCCACAAGTGTGATCAATGCTTTTTCTGGCCCATAACCCAGCCTGGATCAAGACTGAAAGAGGTCCATAAAGTTATATTTATTGCTAGATTTTGTCTTGAAATTATCAGTTTATGATTTTTTAATTTTATGATTATAAATTGCCCAGAGTTGAAATAAAAACATAAGATAAATAGTTCAAAACACATTTAAAAGAAGAGTGTTCTAATAAACACATTTTGATATGCATAAATATGTTTAAGTATAGACTTGAGTCTTTGACATTGTATTTGATGGAAGCAATGTGCCATTGGTTCCAGCAAACTGATTCAAAAAGTATACATGATTATTTTATTCAATTGCCCAATCTTTATTGGTTTGATAAATTATTGGTCACGAAAATAGAGCATGAAGTACAATTAATGCTCATAAGATAAAACTCTATAAATAACTGCCTTTAATTTTCCACGACTTCATTTTTTCCCCCATGGATAACTAGCCATTTTGCAATCAGCATGCAAAACAAATTTTAGAATCTCACCTGTACATGAATAAAAGCTATATACTATAATAACAATGAAGAGCAAAAAATGCTATTAGAATAAAGCATGTAAAATTATACATTAAAAAAATCTGTCAAACTGAATCTGGATACTGCTCCCATCTTTTATTTATAAGCCAAGCAAATAAGGCAAACGTCGTAACAATGAACATTTTAGTGTGGAAATGACTTACAGTGGAACCTGTAACTTTTGTATGTGTTTTTCTTCCTTTCTATATTTTTACTTTATCTCTATTTCCTATTTTTCTTTCTATTATGTTCTCTTTACTATTTCCTTTCTTGATCATTAGTTTTTTGTTAGTTTTTTATTTTTACCTTGAAAAATTTGATAAAGCTAAAAAAAAATTAGTGCTACAGGTAGTGACAATGATATATGTAGACTAGCCTTGGATTCATCTATCCTATGTACCAAATATACATCTGAATTGTTCTTCTTGATAGATCTAATTTCACAGTCATGGCAGAATTCAAGAGTTTTATGAAGGAGAATTTTTTAAAGTGAATTAGTCAATTTTACCGTTATTAGAATTGAGTATTGACCATATTATAAGGGGTCCATCCTACATATGTGTACATGGAAAGGCTTTCTGCTAGTGCCAATTATGCTACACTCATGGATAATTGATTCTACAGTGACATCTTAAGCAAGTTTGAAGAATGAGGCCCTCAATTGAATATACTGCTTACACAAGCCTACTATGTTTATTCCCAATTAAGTAATCTGCATTTGGGTAAAAACATTCCTATTACAAAGTATAACTTCTAAATAGATCAGAGAGAGATGGGCATCCTATATCAAGTGTCAATGGTTCATGACACATAATTTGATAGGTATTTCTAGAACCATCTTTCCTCAGCAGTTTCTATCCATTCAATAATGGATAAGTAAGGCATTTGTTAAGTAGACCACAACCTACTACTTGCTAAGATAGAAAAATGCAGGTTAGACAGCATCACCACCAGATGGATTCATAGCTGACTGACCTGCTGTACTCAGCATGTGGTCCTCAATGGAACTGCATTTACATGGAGGGAAGTGTGTAGTGGGGTGCCCCAGGGCTCTGTTCTGGGCCCAGTGCTCTTCAACATCTTCATCAATGATTTGGATGATGAGATAGATGGGGAACCCATCAAATTTGCAGACGACACTAAGCTGGCAGCAATAGCCAACACTGCAGAAGATAGGTGGTACCTTGCTCAATAGTAGCAACTGTGAGAGGGATCTTGGAGTCCTAGTGGACAATCACTTAAATATGATTGTTCAGTAGCAGTGTTCAGTAGTTGCCAAAAAGGCCAACACAGTGCTAGGCTGCATTAACAGAGGGATAGAATCAAGATCACGTGAAGTCTTAATACCACTTTACAAGGCCTTGGTAAGGCCACACTTGGAATACTGCATCCAGTTTTGGTCACCACGATGTAAAAAAAGATATTGAGACTCTAGAAAGAGTACAGAGAAGAGCAACAAAGATGATCAGGGGACTGGAGGCTAAAACATATAAGGAACGGTTGCTGGAATTGGGTATGTCTAGTTTAATGAAGAGAAGGATGAGAGGGGATATGATAGCAGTGTTCCAGTATCTCAGGGGCTGCCACAAAGAAGAGGAAATCGGGCTATTCTCCAAAGCACCTGAAGGCAGAACAAGAAGCAACAGATGGAAACTAACCAAAGAGAGAAGCAATCTAGAACTAAGGAGAAATTTTCTGACAGAACAATTAATCAATGGAACAACCTGTCTCCAGAAGCTGTGAATGCTCCAACACTGGAAGTTTTTAAGAAGAGACTGGACTGCCTGAGCATGGGGTTGGACTAGATGACCTCCAAGGTACCTTCCAACTTTATTATTATTATTATTATTATTATTATTATTATTATTATTATTATTATTATTATTATTATTATTATTATTATTATTATTATTACTGTTGTTGTTGTTGTTTTCTCTAGTGGTGAAGCAGGGAAAATCACATTCTCTATGCTGAAAAAGTAGGGGATGTTTTTTTTTCCATTTTACGTAAATGTTATACTCTTATTACATGGAACATAGAGTGTTGTGGTTTAAGCAGTTATTTCACAGGTCAGGTTTGGCAGCACCCAATTCTTTTCCAACATCATTCCTAAATAAGGAAATAGCTGCTTCAAAGTCCAATCTGCAAAAAAAAAAAAAAAAAGGATTCTGATATGATCATGGAAATGGCCTAGACTGGCATGGAATTCTGGATATTTCAGTTTGGGTGAGGTTCAGCACCATTGATTCATCTTAAGCATTTCTCCCCTTGCATCTAACTAAGGCAAAGGCATGACTTGTAACTTATTTATCTTATCCACAGTCCATATAATAGGCAGTGTTGTCATCCTTACTTACACTGAGATTAAGGTGGTGTTTCCCCTTTTATCCTGACATAGGCTGTGCCATGGATTGAACATTTTTTTCAATGGCACGGTCATGTAACTGCTTGGGTCAGCCAAGTAGCCATTGGCAACATTAGGCGTATGTGTGTATGCCCCCTCCATGCCAGTCCCTGAACACTGTCAGGTTTGAGATGGTGAAATGAAAGCTAGAAGCTCCTGTGCCAGACATCGGGGTCTGGCATGGAATTTTTGAATAGCTGCCCTGTTTCAAGATTGCCAAGCATCCTATCCACTATCCATTAATTCAGGATGAAAGAAGCATTATGTGAAAACATCTAAGAATGTTCAAGACATAATTAACTTGGGTCTAAGCATTAGCAAAATCCTATGGCTGCTTTCTTTCTGCAGTAAAAATTCTATTCTAGCCAAGCCAAATCTGAGTCTTCTGCCAAATCAAGTGAGAAGTTGAGCTAAACATGACCTTATAGGAATCTTGTGACTTACTGCCAGGTTCTGGTCAGGAAAGTCAGCCAGGCATTGTCTTCATGCAATCTAATTTGGGCAATGGAAGAATTTGGTTCTTTAAAGCCAACACCTGGGTTAAACATTTAAATCGGCCAGAACATCGGTTAAAATGGTACTAGTGAGGTGGGTCTATGATATGAAAAGGTTCTGTCTGTCTGTCTGTCTGTCTGTCTGTCTGTCTGTCTGTCTGTCTCTCTCTCTCTCTCTCTGTGTGTGTGTGTGTAGAGAAGAAGTGAGGGCTGTTTTCTACTTCACAATGCAGTTTTTTTCATTCCCATCAGCCATTAAATCTGTTTTTGGACACAGATTTAGTGCTCTTCTAAAAAAAATGATGTAAATTGACAGTCTTCTTTTTACACTTGGGTTTAATACTATTTGGAAATACCACTCTTTATGGATAGCACTAAACCTATAGTCCTTTTGAGATATCAGCAGATATTTAAGATTTCTTTTGATTATATCCAGATAAAACAATTGTGCAAAACTAGAGTGACTTTGATAGATGGCTAAATTCACCTATCTACCATATGTCAAACGTCACTTCCTTAGCCAGAGCCAGTGTGTCCCTCATCCTATATTAAACCAAATAATTGGTGGTATTTTCTTGCAAGTTTTGAGATTTGAAGTGAAGAAGGAACCACAGCTAGGGAAATCCACCCATCCCTACCCTTTATGTGCCTTGTAAATTATAAGCACACTTGGTATTGTACCTGTTGCAAGGGAGAGATCACAACTGGATCCATATTTTGTGCTATTTAACTATATCAGTTATAGTTTTCTGATATTTGAAGGACTACTGGATATTTAATTTGGCTTCGAGGAGGAGTCCTTTATGGGAAATGCTCAGTTGTAATTTTTTGTAACCAATAATCAGGAGTTATGGATTAAATCTTTCTTTTCAAAATTTTACCCTGCCTTGATGGACTTTTGAACAAGAGTAGTAAATGTAAAATGTACAATGCCTACATCCTGGTTTTCAGAGTGTGGTACTCAGGACAACTAGTTGGAAGTGCTACCTAAAATTCTTGCAGAAATATCAAACTCTATTTGTGGCTAGGAATATTAATTGGAACAAAACTACAATCATGACAAAAATGCAAGACAAATTGGTCTGCTTTGCCAATCTAAATTCAGTTTATTTGCTTAAATAATTAAAATGTCACAAAGGCTCAGTGAGATGTGGTTGTAAGTAAAATTTAGCATATTTGTAATTTTTAATGTATAGGAATACAGTACTTGACTTGAATCCAATACAATACATTGAGTAGCTGATTAATATTCATCGGAATACAAATTTTAGAATAATGTGTAGTTGTGCACAGCTCAACAAATGTATAGTTTTAAAATACCATATATATTTTCTGCTGCAAATTCCTTCAATTCTATATGAAGTTAAAGATGATAAGAAAAATATTGCAAAAAAGACTTTACAGCTTTCAAACTACTTCTGTCACTGAGACCTATAAAACAATTTATTGAAGCATACATAACTCATAGGATTAGCATAAGATATTTAAGTGCTTTTCAGTGCATTTCATTCATATACGGAACCAGAAGGATGGGAAATTGAAATTTCAACCTTACTCTAGGATGATCTATGCATCACATCACACTCTAATGAAAGTTGGAACTGGTCTAGTATGCTATATGGCATATGCCTAATTGTAGACTATAAAATATATAACTATTCTTCAGTCATGAGAAAAAGCCAAGAGGCTCAGAAGGATGGATTACCCTTGCTGTTTCCTAGCATCTGCTGTCTAAAATGATTGCTTCACACTGTAATGGTAGAACTAGTTATAATAGACCAAGATACTGAAAAAGTTCTCATAAAAAGCTGTCATTGAAGTTGTTAGGAATGTTATGGGAGAAGGAGCAAAAAGGATAGTGCATCACCACTGTATGAGTGAGTCAAACAATGTTTGTTTATGTGGTTGCAAAGATTTGCCTCAGGTATTCATGAAAAGGTTCTATTTTATCTTCTTCTTGCTGGTTTTTTGACATCAGATGAAGACTTTTTCAGAGCATGTGGGCTGGAGTTTGAAACAGATGGCATCTCTTGGCTGCTATTCATGGAAAATAGCCATATACAAAATCAGATTATATGTTCATCTTCATTTTATTCAATGTTGTTTTTTTTTCTTCTGGTGTTCTGGAGTATCAAACATACAACCTTCCCCAGAATGATATGTAAGGAGTTCTGCATAAACTGGTGTTCTTTAAGTTCTTTGGGTTTTCAGTTTGGATATGAAACAAAATACTGCTAATTTATTTAGTGTCATTGAAATAGTGATTAGATAAATGTTTTTGGCATTTCAGATGTTAATATTGTTTTTTTTTCAAAAATTTTTTTTATTATTTTCAACATAAAAAAAAGAACACATCACAAGTACATCACAATTGAAACCCCCCCCCACCCCTCACCCGGACTTCCCAAACCTAATCCCAGGATACTATTCATCTAAAAGTAACCTTATATTAATATCCCTAACTCCACAAAATATAATTCTACATAAGTAGGTGAAATATATATATATGTATAAAAAGAGAAAATTTTTTATCTAAAAACCTAACCTATATTCCACCATTCTATGCTTATTTTGAATATAAACAATCCATCTTCTCCATATTGATAAAAATTGTTCATTTGAGTGATCCTTCAAATAAGCCGAAATCTTTGCCATTTCAGCAAGATGCGAA
>NW_015386606.1:656962-678014 GCF_001527695.2 Protobothrops mucrosquamatus | reverse complement strand
GGAGAGGGTCTAGATAGACCGTTTCCTCCAGGTGCCGGGGAAACTGCCGTGCAACCACACTCTCAACAACCTTCGCCACAAAGCGTAGGTTGGAGACTGGACGATAATTTGCCAACACATCTGGATCCAGGGAGGGCTTCTTAAGGAGGGGCCTCACCACCGCCTCCTTTAGGGCCGCGGGGAAGGCACCCTCCCGTAAGGAAGCGTTTGTAATTCCCTGGAGCCAGGCTCGTGTCCCCTCCCGGGCCGCCAGTACAAGCCAGGAGGGACACGGATCCAATAAACATGTGGTTGCATTCAGTCCCCCCAGGATCCTGTCCATGTCCTCGGGAGCCACAGAGTCAAACTCCTCCCATACAACAGTCTCAAGACCTGCCTGTCTCTAAGGTTAATTTTCTAAAACAAAAGTCCCAGATAAGGATGGCAATTGCTAATTAAATGACAGTTGAGAAGGAATATACTAAACATTTCAGGGCAAGCTGCTGAATGGCACAAACTATCAGAGAGACATTTTCACACTAGAATAAATTGCAACTTCACCGTATTTAAAAATACTACACTACAAGACCCTCTCCTCAAAGAAATAGTTTCAGATCTACTATCAAATGCAAAGCTTTTTTTCTAATTAACATTTGCTTTTATAGTATTGGCAATGGTAGCAATTTAATCACATGATAACACATACACTTAACATTCCCCAAATTATAAAGATTGGTATATTAAATCATGCCACATTTAGGTTAGCAGTGTAATACTGGGCAATTGCTTTCTAGATCTCAATTGGCCTTTAAATTTCCAAAGAGAAACAGATGTTAAACATTGTCTTGAATGTTACCAAGACTAAGTATTAGTTCATCTCAGCTGCTTAGGTATGTGGCTATGAAATGACCCATTTAGAAGAAAAATACACACACCAGCTATGCAGCCTGCCCTAAATAATTTGACACCACTGAATATAGCTTGTATTTTGCCATAAAGGAAAATGAAAGAAGATCACATTTATTGCAGAGATTATAGTTTTCTTAATTGTAGATTTTAATTTTGTGAGATGTATTAAGATATTAATATTGACATACTAAGACAGTGATGGCGAACCTTTTAGAGACCGAGTGCCCCAAACCCGCCCCCTACTCCCACTCCTCCTCCTGCCCTGCCTGCTCCCCCCGCCCGCCCCCTGCCCCACCCACCTGCAGGGCAACGCACTGCCTTCATGGCCTGCCACAGCAGATTGCCCAGGCAGCCCTGCAGTGCCATGTCAGCCACGTCCTCCATCCACACCCCACAGCATCATCTACATGCTATGGGATGTGACGGCGGAGTCTTGTCCCTGCTGTCCGGCTATGTCCTTGGCTGCGCTGCTCTGTGCGGGCCACGCCCGGGGGCGATTCTCCTCCAGGGGGGCTGCTGGTGAGGTGGGGCTTGGGCGACGGCGCATGTGCCCACAAAGAGGGCTCCAAGTGCCGCCTCTGGCACGCGTGCCATAGGTTCACCACCACTGTACTAAGACTATCATGTCCATTTGAAAACACAAAACCAAATAAAGCTATTTTTGCCTTGGTTAATATCAGTTTGCAGTGACAAGTTAAAATCAGCTGACACTGACTTATAACAAACATTACAGAAGGCTAAGGGTCTATTCTGAAGTAGACAATCTTAATTGTTTCTTGTAACTGGTAGGTTTGATCTATTTTAGTCTATCATATAACACATCCTTTTAGGCTATTCTTGTATTTTGATGCAGTTATTCCTTCTTTTGGAAAGGGGTGCTTAATTCTCTGTAATGTTTTCTCTTACTACTACATCAACAGTTTGAAGAGCACTATTTTACACAAACCTCCTGGAGAAAGAGCACATGGGGATTTAGCAGTAACACAGTAACATCCTTTAGCATATGATGCTAATAGACAGGCTCATGTTTCTTTGTATGTGTTTCAGATGAAGTTGCTGATTTTTAAAAAAAAAGTGTATAGAGTTTGTGCATGCTCAAATTGTAGCTAGATTTCTCAGAAAAGGAAAGACTAAGGTTAGCTCAGCCAGGTCATCCTTGAACAAATGTAAAACCTGCCATGGATGAAGATATGCTTTGTTTTTTTTGCTTAAACTTTAATTATAAAAAAGCAAAAGTCACAATATTTAAACAAATGTCAATTTTCAGACTGGGAGACGTACAAAAAACATAAACATGTTTTTAACAATTTCACAGAATGTTTCTGAAGTTGATTTCATACATGAACACACAACACAACCAATATGCAATAAACAAAAACTATATCCAGATTCATATCATATCATTATAGCAATAATTATGTCTAACACTCTACATAGAAATATTTGCAAATGAGTTTTTATTAAACCTGCTTGCTTAATTGCTTTCCTTAATGTTATATGAATGTATATATACACATACATACACATGCATGTGCGCGCGTGCGCGCGCGCGCGCGCACACACACACACACACACACACACTAACGTATGGTCACAGTGGTAATCAGGTACTATAACACGTGCAGTGACAGCTCTGGTTAAGGAAATAAGTCCACTAAATTGTTGGCCTGAAGAAAATATTTTGTAGCCTGCTGGCTCTTCATAAAAGTGTTGGTGGAGGAAGAACTGTTTCTTTGAAGACAAAATTGTGTAATGCTTTCTCTCAATTTGTTTCAAAACCAAGCACCGAAAAGGGGCTTCCTTCCTCTATGCTCAGCTTGGAAATACAAGTCTCAGAAATGGGAGACAGTATGTTGCATGCCCTATCATTTGACAGCTCACAATCTGCTTATCTGCAAACAATTCTCTGTCACCTAAGGTGATCGTATAAATACAGGCCAATAACACTAAAGGTTAATCTCCTATTTGTGTGAATGTAATTTTACTCATGATCATATTGTACAGATGGGGATAAGTTTGTTTAACTGTAGTGATAGCATTTTGTTAATTAAATTTTGTGCATACATAAATGAGCATTTCAAGTTGCTCACTTAGGGCCACTTAAGATTAGTGAAATGTCTTCCTTTTTCTTTTTTTGTAAACAAAGAAAGCTGTGAAAGTGCATTTCCCAAAACTGAATATACATGTTTCCTAGAAAAATATGATAACTGGCATATCCCCATAACAGATTGTGTAAACATGGAAAATATGTATTCCTTAAAAATCACCCATGTTTGTGTTAAAGAGGCAAAAATGGACAAGCAATCTTTTGTCTTGTTTCCATGTTTTGGCAACATGGGCAGAAGCTTCCACCTTGCCAACCAGTTGGCTCAGTGGGATAAACATAGTGGTTAGTGGCCTGAACCTTTTGTGGCCAAAAGTGTCATTAAAGCCTGGTGGTCCATGCGTAAGGTGAAACCACAACCGTATAAACATGCATGCCATTTCCC
Source organism: Protobothrops mucrosquamatus (assembly GCF_001527695.2). Lineage (NCBI taxonomy): Eukaryota > Metazoa > Chordata > Lepidosauria > Squamata > Viperidae > Protobothrops > Protobothrops mucrosquamatus. The sequence continues at coordinate 674,637 of NW_015386606.1, read as the reverse complement.
ACACATCCAAAAGAATGTTGGGTCCTCTGACATCTTCACAAAGGAGCTGTGTTCTGGGTATCAGAAACTGGATAGAAGCATGTAATGGACTTTGAAAAAATACACAGCTGGTTTCCATTAAAATTATGCCATGATGATGAAACTTCTTGGGGAAGTTTCCTGGATGTCATTGTTAAACATGATCTTAAATACATCACTTCAACACGATTGTCTCTTATTTTAATAGAAATCATTCATTTGGGCAAGAATCAGCTTTTCATTGTCATATTCAACTATTAACTCCATATCCACTAAATTTTTTCTCACAGAATTGGATTTATCTATTGTGCAATAACGACAAAATGATGATTTTTTTTAAAAGAGAGGCATAGTGTTTTGATATGTAAAATGGCAATGGCAATAAAAGCTTATTGGGTAGAAAATTAAGACTACTCAGCATTTTTTCTAAAATTAAAGTTTGAGAATTTCTGTTTTCAGCGGAATGAACCCAAAATGTTATTAAAGACAAAGGTTTCCACCGTCCAGTCATGTCTGACTCTAGGGGTGGTGCTCATCTCGATTTCTTAGCCGAAGGAGCCATCATTGTCCGAAGGTAGTTCCATGGTCATCTGGCCATCATGACTATATGCCAAGGAGTATGGAACACTGTTACCTTCCCATTGCACTATTTATCTACTTGCATTGGCATGCTTTCAAACTGCTAGTGGGCAAGAACTGGGACACGTAATGGGAGCTCACCCTGTTGCTCTGGTCTTGAACCAAGGCTGTCAGCTTTCCAGCTGAAAAGCTCAGCATCTTTAAGAGCGAAGTAAAACTGCTGAATAAAACAACGCTTTAACAGAGAAACAACTAAGAATGACAAACTGATGCAGGTATGTGTTAGAGATGAAACATAGACAACATTATGTCAGTAAAAAGGGAGTTGCCAGAATTTACTACTGTTCAGAAATAATGCTAAACCTGTATTGAACAACAGCCGAGGTGCAGAAAGATTTGTTCCAGTGATCTCTCTGTCTCTATTTTCTCTCTCATCTCTTTTACATTATATTCATGATTTCATATTCTCTCTTCCTCTTTTTTCTTTGGATTACAATTTTGCATATCTCCAATATTTCATTTTACTCCAGTGATGCTACTGGTGCCATTTCAAAGTAAAGAGGTGGTTTTTTTTCCAGAACAGGCAGCCAAGGCCAAAGGAGGCAAAAAAGCTGTAAGAAAAAAAGATATGTCAGAAGATTTTTTTTTTAAAAAAGTAAGCCACACTATTTGTTTTTTTAATCTTCGTAAGTTTATATGAATTGATATTTAGAATTTTTCTTCCATATATCAGAACTGGAATACCAAAACACATCTTAATATGTATCCTTTAAAAATTAATGCTTGCAGCACAAGGTAAACCCGACTACATTCCATGTTGTGCCAGAAACATAGGAAAATTCAGTTTTTAAAAATGGATCTCTTGCAGCTTTTCCTAATCTAGTACCTCACTTATGAACTGGATTATAAATATCATCATCCCAAGCCACCTTGTTAAATAGAAGCAATAGAGCTGTAGTCCAAGCCATTCAGAAAGTGCTCAAAGAATCAATTCCAATATATTGTTAAAATAATTATTTCAGAAGACCAAACAGATAAGTAATGCATAAAATATGTTTCTAAAAGACCCCTCAAATAAAATCTTTAGATATTGTAAACAATAAAGTTTTGGGGGTTGGGGCAGTTTCCTTGCATATTTCATAAGGATGCCCTACTTTTTGTTGAAAAAAAACCAACACCCTGTGTATAAACGAGATAGCATGCATAACTGCTGTGTTTAGAAAACAGCAAAGTACCATGTTAAAAGTCTCTGTTTTAGTCAGCCCACCCACTGAGAAAAAAAGTTGAAAGCAGGATATAGTGAACAGTTTGTACCATTGTGCCCAGTAAATCTGACAGTTCCCTGCTGACATTTTACTTTAGTAGATATATTGCGAAGCTGAGCTTTGTCAACCCCATAAAGAATTTGATCAACTTTTGAATGCCATTTCTATTTCAGTTATGTTAAGGCAATGGGTCTATTAAAAAAAATAGCTAAAAAAATACCCAGGGGAGTTTTTATTTAATATATCACCAGATTTAACTGTCTTTGGACCTCCTAGTCCTTGGACATCTTGTAAGTGATGTTTATAACTTGATGCAAATGACAAGAATTGAATGACTGGCTAAAAGACCTAGACTGAAACACTTTGGGTCTACAGTGGAGCTCCCATGTGCAAAATACTTGTCAGAGCAAGAGAGAAATGGCTCTGCAAAACAAATCTGTTCAGATTATAAATTCTGATAAGAAACACATGCTGTTCCTATACTATCAACAGTATTCCTAATGGCAATCTCAGGGGCACAAGAGTCTTAGAATGTGTATACCTAAAACAAAAGTTTTAAACATTAAAACTTGAATTAAAAGTAAGTCTGAACAATAAATCAGAAAATACGTTGGTAATCTTTGATTTCTCATAGTAATACACTGAGTTTGGCTAACATATCAGGATGAAAAGCTGCAAGTCCTTCACCCTAAAGTAAAAGGCTCTCCTTAAAAGGTGACAATTCCAAGAATATTGTAGCTATGGCCTTTTCACTGCTTAGTTTCATTTCAAAATCCAGCCAATGCACTCAACTTGCAAAAACTGGAAAGGCCAATTTTATCCTTTTCCTACCAACTACTTGAAAATTGCATTTTATTTTCCCACCTGACAAGATAGAAAATGCTGATTTCACGCTCATGCAGAAGTAGAAATAAATAAATGCAATTATTGACTCAAAAAAGTTGAATACAAACATTTTCTCTGATGCCTTTCAAACCTCTGGGATTACATTTCTTCTGTGATAATTGTGACTATTTTCCAACACTATTAAGTTGATCAGTTTGCAAGGATATCTGTAAACAGATTTTTTGTAGGATGAGATTTTGACAACCATAGAAGGTTAGACATTTCTTCAGTATTTTCTCATCACATATGGTATGTCAGCTTTATTGACGGCACTGCTTTTTTTCTTTTCTGATGTCCTGATTCTTCAAAATATCAATAGATTGAACAACAAACTCAATAAAAATTCCTTATTTTCACAATTCATGGACAGTCTCAACCACAGTTTCAACTGGGAAACTGAGCATCCTAGACTAAGCTAAATCTAAAAATATTAGGGAATTCCTGGAAGCTTGGCACTTATACAAATCAGCCATCAACAGGCACATGGAAATAAACAACATTTACACAACATTCAAAAGAGACACTATAAAAGCTAAAAAAAAGAGAAGAATATCATCTCACCAGCACCAATGCCCAGATAGGCAATGATTAACACCAGGATTAGCATCAGATAAACAAGCAACAAACAATACCCTAATCGAAGAACTACCAACTGAATCAAGTAGTAAACAACAGTCTAATCAAGGACCTATAAGGAGAAAACAACATCCTCACAAACTCCAACAGGAGAAGCTACTGTATATAAACAGAAAGGAAATCCCACTCCCTTCTAACACTGAAAGTGTTACCTAGTCAAGTAATGAAATGTCTGCAAGAAAACACCAAGCTGAAAGATCATGAAGGACTCCATTCTTCATTTCTTGTATATAATTGCTATTTTAGTCAGTGATAGATCATATGATTTGTGTACAGAAGTTGCAGATTCTGTCTGTGGTATTTGCACATATTTATGTATTTGTTTTTTCACAATCCAACAACCTTGCTCCTTGTGCAATCTCTATAGTTCCTGGGCATTTCTCCTAGGCAATGCCATAGTTCTTTCTCTGGTTGTAACCCCAATAGAAACAATAGAGACGGGAAACAGGTACAGTAGTGTGAGCCTGATCTAGATGAACCTGTATTGAGGCGAGCCTGCTAAGCCATATTCTAAGCATACTAACAGGGCTAGAACAGAAGTCTTGAATAAGTCCTTTGCCCAGGAGCTCTGCTTGGAAAACAGTGCCCACAAAGTTTAAGGAAATAAACCAGTGGATATAAATTAGAGGCCACAATTTTTCAAATACATAGAAAGAAATAGCTTACTCTAAAAGACTGGGTGTTAGAAAATATCTTAAAAGGCATTTTATCCCTGGATCCCATCCAGTACCTCCACGATATCTTGTGTGAAGTAGTAAAGGGAGGGAGAAATGCAGCTGCTAAAAACAGCAATATTCCCCAAATGTTAGAAATGAAACATAGTAACTCTTATCCTGAATCTTCGTTAAATGTGGCCTTAAAAAATATTTACTAAACTGCTAACCACAAGACTAAACAAAAGCATTACTACCATTGTAAATCAAGATCAAGGCAGTTTCATGCCAAGGCAGGGAGGCAGCTGATTAATTTAAGAAGAGTGCTACATATATTAGAAGAGGTGAGAGATGATGGCAAACCTCCTGCTGCCTCTTTTTTAGAAGCTGAGCAGGCATCTTTCTCTGTGGGATCATGTACTGCTATCTACACTGAGCCTAGAATAAGTTTTGTTTGAGATTAGAACTCAGAAATCTAATTAAAACAATTTACTTTCACCCATTGGCCTTAATCCTTATGAATAGCTGACTGTCTTCTCCAGTTACTTTGCTAAGAGCCATTTACAAATATATTCTTTCCTTTTTATGGAACTGCTCAGCCAGATTTCTCAGGAGAAGCAAACATGCTCAGCATCAAGACAAGATTTGACACCCACAATGTTTTGTAGGCCACATCCGATTCTGTTTATAGAGGAAGATATATCTGTGCTTAATTTACGTCAGCAATTTTGTCCCAGTACAAGATGGAAAACATTTTGTTTATAGTCCAATTTGCCTCTGAATAGTATTCTTCAGCAATGTTTGTCTGATAGTTACAATTAAAAAGGACAGGCTTTGGCTAAGCAAATCTTGTCCCTTCACATATGCTTTCAGGCTTTAGAGATAAAATCAAGGGTAAAATCATTATCAAAACCATAAAGTCTCCAGTACTGTCAGCTTCTGAGAAATAGGACATTGAAAACGTTGTTCATATATTACCACCTAAGATACTAAACAGGCTTATTCATTTGGGATTCAATTTGCCAGGTAAAAATAGAAAGTAGGAGTGCACTGATGCTTTATAGGTAAAAGGTTTGTAATGACAGTGATTTGAAACTAGTGTTAGGAATAAAATAAATTCCACCTCAAAGGTGTTGGAAAACAAAACAAGTTTTATTGAAGCGTTTGCAAAGGCTGGTGGATCTTGGCAAGTACAATCCCAGAGACCACACCCAAATTAGTTCAGCATAAACTTTTATATCTGTCCCATAGAATACACCACATCCTTCCTTTCCAAACCCAGTTGATAGGTCCAGTCTACTCACAGTAAAATTATTAGACACTGCAGCTGTACAATTAATAATTCCCCTTTGTTTTACCTTTATTTTTCCCTTTTCATGTTCATGACATTCAACCAACTCAGCTCACAATAGGAGCCTGTTTGTCTAAGCTGGATGATACAAATATTTCAACCCCGATCCCTTGCCTAGCTATAAAATGTAACTAATGGCATACACAAAAGTTGTGTATGTCATTACTTTAGCAAGGTTAAATATGGCTGTGCTTTGGCTGTATGATTATACTTTAAAATACTGGCTCTAAATAGTTTTTATAAAATATAAGCTAATCTATATTATGAAAAATTATAACATATACATTTCTTGTATACCTCACAGTAACAAAGATGTTGGATAGATTGTTGAGTGTGAGTAGAACAACAGGTATAAATAGGGTCATAGCCATTTTATTTATTTATTATTGATTGATTTATAGCATTTACAAGACCACCCAACTTAAAACATGTAACTCATAAAACAAAAATACTAACAACAAAACCCCAACTCCAAACCATATAGCATTAAAAAAATAACCAAATGTATAAAAAGGCAAACATAATGGAATAACTAAAATACCCAGAATGGATTCCACTCAACTGAACAAAATGTCTTGGGGGGGGATCCAGGCCACAAGTGCCCTTTTAAAGGCAAGCAGAGTGGGGGCCCATCATAAATTAGGAGGTAGATTGTTCAGCCACTGAAAAGGCATTCTTCTTGGGTCCCAAAAGATGACAAAGTTTAAAATAGGAGATGGGTGCAGTAGGCAGAAGTTCTTGGGAGCCAACATTCTCACAAATAACCTGGACCTATACCAAGTATGGCTTTTAAAATGATAACCAACACTGTACGTTGACAACATATTGGAAATCAATGCAGAGTAAAGCAGGGCCACCGAGATGTATGAGGACAATTTGGAAATAAACCTCTGTTTGTTTATCAATGACAGACACTCACAGATACAGAACTTTTATTATACACATTAAAAAACTACAACATTACATTACTTTTTGACATTATCGCCATTCAAATTGAGGCACTTGTCATAACGTCTTACAAGGTTTGAAATTCCTTAGTAGTAGTTGCTCGGTGCCAAATCTGGGCTATGGGGAAGGGGAATCAAAAACATCCCAACGGAACTGCTTCAAAAGTTCTTGTGTGCGTCGAGCAGTATGCGGGCGAGCATTATCATGAACCAACACCACACTGGAAGTCAGCATGTCCCAATCTTATTATGGATGGCTCGTCTGAATTTTCGTAACGTTTCACAGTAAACTTCTGAATTAATGGTCGAACCATGCTCTATGAACTTCACTAGCAGTATTCCTTCGACATCTTCACATTTGGCGGGATTGTCTATGGCACCATTTGCAGTGTGGTGTTGGTTCACGATAATGCTTGCCCGCATACTGCTAGACGGACCCAAGAACTTTTGAAGCAGTTCTGTTGAGATGTAATGTGTATAATAAAAGTTCTATATCTGCAAGTGTCTGTCATTGATAACCAAATGGAGGTTTATTTCTAAATTGCCCTCGTAATTGCATTTATAATTACCCATGTGGCTCCATTTAGGATCAATTGAAACTTTGGATAGTCTTCAGGGCAGCCCCATGCTCAGTCCCATGCACGTTGCAATAAACCTATTAGGAGGTAACTAGCGTGTGACTGACCATAAGTAAGTCCTCTGGTAAGTAAGTCCTCCCAAAGGTGCAACTGTCAAGTTATGCAAAGCCTCCCCTGGCCAAAGTTACTATCTTGTCAGAATTAAACATGATAATGGTTCAGTTCCCGCATATGAAAAACCTAAAAATCACAGCTGTTCAGTCTTGGCAGAGTTGAGCCATGAATTGTTCTTTCCCATTCAGACCCTCACAAGCTGCAGATTTTGAGTAGGAACCTTCTCTTGATACCCAATCAAATATCTCAGAGATATTTGATTGGGTATCATGAGAATATTGGTGAGGCCATACCAATGGATAAGCTCACCCAGGAGCATCATGTAAATATTAAGAGGAAGGGAAGAGCCCACAACACAAAGCAAGGGCATAAGGCTTGAGTGCTTACCCTCCATAAATATTAACTAAAACAACAGTAAAATGGTGTGCCCCATTCCCAATCCTCTAGACTCTTTCATTCATGGTCAATGAAAACAAAGGTGGTTGAGAAATCAAGGAAACCCAGAATGGACACACTGTCCCCATCCTGAGCTTATCACAAATTATTGACAAGCACAATTACAATGTATCAGTACTATATTCAATCTGAATTCTGACTGGAAAAGTCCAGATGATTTGTTTCTTTGAGAACCCTCTGAATCTGGAGGCTGATCCCCTCTCGATAGCCTTCTTTAAAAAGCAAAGATTGGAAATGCATGAAAGTTGTCCTGATCAACTGGATCCAAGCAATGTCTCTTGAGGAGGAGGTACACTATCACTTCTTTCAGAGCCAATTTGGTGTCCCCAAATATGACTTTTTTCTTTCTCTTTTTATAAATTAAAAAATAAAATATTTGCTTTGCTTATATGTTTATATAAAATAATTATTCTTGACCCACATAGGTGTCGTAAGGATTCTTGGAAAATAAAAACAGAGGGTAGCGCATTGCTGTATTGGAAAGGTTTATACAGGTGGTCCTCAACTAATGACCACAACTGAGATCAGAATTTCTGTTGTTAAGCGAGACAGTTAGTGATTTGCACCTGAATTTATGACCTTTTTTGCCAAGGTTGTTAAGTGAATTGCAGCAGTTTTAAAGAGAATCCTGCTTCCCCTATTGACTTTGCTTGATGAAAGACAGCTGGGAAGGTCACAAAGGATGATCATTTGACTCTGGGATGCTGCAACTTTTAGAATACATGCCAGCTACGATGGTTGTGAGTGTGTGGATCAGCTGTAAGTCACTTTTTTCAGTACCACTGTAACTTTGAACAATCACTAAACAAATGGTTGTAAATCAAGGACTATTTATACCTACTCAGAAAAAAATCAAAGGTATGCCAGGTGAGTAGTAAACTTCCTGAAAAGCTAGAGCATGTGACAGGTGCAACTTTTCCACTTTGTTTTCTGCAAACTGGGCATTCTGTTCTTGATAAGGCCCATGGAATTCGCCTCACATATTCAATGTATCAACTTCCAAGGTTCTGGAAATCCTGAACAAGATCACCCACATTCTTGCATAGTAGTTCCATTTCCATTCCACTCTGATAGATTCACCATGGATCTTTTTTTTCTTCCCCTTGTGGTATGGTTATGTATCCTCCTATATCCTAACTGAGGATATGACTCAATGTTTTTAAAATGGAAACTAAATGACAAATTACTGAAAAACAGGATCCGCCATATCCAATATTTCCATTTAGCACTATTATTTTCCATCTTTGCGGAAGATCATAAGTCAGTTTCCATTTCTTCCTTATGAAAAAATTGTAAAAATTGTGCTCACTGCAGAGAACAAGTTGTCTCTAAGTGTAGCTCCATTGATTTCAGAAGGAACTAACTGCAATTAGTGTTTATTTGAAGTAGGCATTGCTACAGAAAATGTAATAGAGGATAAGAAGATCATTAAGTATGATTAAGGGATCAGAAGTAAGTCTAGTGAAGAAATAGAATATATGCATTACACTTTTCCACTGCGTCTACTCAGTAGATGTTTACTGAACTGTTTAAATTCTGAGACAATCTTTCATACCATATTGGTCCAGAGTGCAACACTCTTTGGAATCAGATATACATCATGAGGAGAAATATTATTTGCACGACAAATATAGATGATTATTCATCCTCCACTATCATCTTGAGGAGGAGGTCATCACAATGTAAAAAAGATGTTGAGACTCTAGAAAGAGTACAGAGAAGAGCAACCATGATGTTTAGGGGGCTGGAGGCTAAAACATATAAGGAACGGTTGCTGGAATTGGATATGTCTAGTTTAATGAAGAGAAGGACGAGGGGTGACATGATAGCAGTGTTCCAATATCTCAGGGGTTGCCACAAAGAAGAGGGAGTGAAGCTATTTTCCAAAGCACCTCAAGGCAGGACAAGAAGCAAAGGATGTAAACTAACCAAAGAGAGAAGCAACCTAGAACTAAAGAGAAATTAAAACAATTAATCAATGGAACAACCTGCCTCCAGAAGTTGTGAATGCTCCAACACTGGAAGTTTTTAAGAAGAGACTGGATAGCCAGTTGTCTGAAATGGTATAAGGTTTCCTGTCTGAGCATGGGAGAGGACTAGATCAGGGCTTTTCAACCAGTGGTATGGGTACCACCTGTGCTACATTGGCACCTGGCAGGTGATATGCGACTATCTTAGAAAAGTAATAGTGGGGAAGGGGAATGAGCTGAATCAGTGGCAGCACCGCACAAGCCTGAGCGAGAGACGGCCAGAGCTGCAGGGCTGTCAAGGCTCAGGGGAAGCGCCAGGATCAGTGCCGCTTTCCAGCTGATTGGCGCTTCTTCGGAGCTATCAGGGCTCAGTGGAAGCACCAGGATCAGCGCCAGCTCCAGCTGAAGCTCGGTGCTGATCCTGGCGCTTCACGACTCGGGACTTCTTCGTGGTTAGTCGACCTTTCGTCGTGACTAGGACCGTGAAGACGACTCGGGTCTTCTTCGCGGCTAGTCGACCTTACAACGTCGTAGAGGTCCCAGAACACTAAATGTAAGTCTACGAACCGTTGACTAAGTATAAATACTGCCAGTGTCACAGGGTCCCAGTACACTTCACTGGTTTACCTGTTGCAACCACCCAGCAGATGGGGGGAATAAAAACCAAACACCCCCACCCCACCCCTGCTGCCAATCCTCAACAGAAATGCTCCCAATAATGAACACCTCGGACAGGAGGAAGAGCGCCACCGGGTGGGCAGGCAGGTGTCTTGCTCAGCTGTGGCTTGGGGGCACTTTTTTCAGTGCCATTGTAATTTCGAACAGTCACTAAGCGAACTGTTGTAAGTTGAGGACTACCTGTACTTTATCACTTTTTTCCTTTTTTTTTTTTTTTGGTCATCAAGTTTTTGACACCGTGCTAGGTGACTGGTGGTATTCAGATGTTGCCATATCCTAAAAGTGGTACAATGGGTGAAAAGGTTGAAAAGCCCTGGACTAGATGACCTCCAAGGTCCCTTCCAACTTTATTATTATTATCTCTCCAAGTGGTATATATTACAATGAAACAATAGGGGAAAGGGCTCATGAGATATAGATTTTCAGATACTTTCAGTCAGGACTTTACATTAGTACATTAATACGTTAGTTTATTTTGCAGTTTCTCAAGAATTCTCTGCCAAAGATACTTTCATTTTTCTGTTATTTTCAGGATGCTTGAGAATTTTCTTCCTTTTGGGGGGGGTGTCTTGGTAATATTGTGAAGAAGAAAGGGATGAAAGTTTTGCCTATCAGTGTTGTCCTCTTTTACATCTTTTTCCATTGCTCTGAAGCCTTCCCAGTTTTCTGGGCTTCTAATCTGGATGGAAAAAAATGGGAGGAGCCCTCTTTTATTACCTTCCCTTGACATTCAACTGAGCATGAGAAGCCAGGGACACTGCAGACTGCCAGACAGGTGATTCTATAATGAGAGAAAATATCGGCACATACATCTTGTGGCCAAAAACACCATTCACATGAATTTCACCACAAAACTCCTTTGAAAGAAGTTTCAAATACAAATCATCCTTCATCTTATTGAATGAGAAATGGTAGGAAAACATGCTGAATTCTTTGGCATAACACTAATCCACACTGAATAGAGGGAAGCAAGCTATGGTACTATCTCAAATTGTAAAGTAATACCATTTTTATGAAAAGCAACCAGCAATTTTGTTGCTTCCTGTTTTATTACTTTCTGGCTACCAGCTCAGTTGTCCTGGCTGAATTTCCAAGGAAAGAGAAAGACTATGTCTTAACCAGCTTAATTAGAAAGGACTGGTCTACAGTGGTAGAATATCAATACTGCATGAAGAAAGCCCTGGATTCACTCTCTCCCATCTCCAATAAATGACTGAATGAAGTCAGAAATAGTGGGAAAAGTTCTTGCCTGGATCCCCGAATGCATGCTACCACTCTATAGCTCCAGGTGTACATTATAAATGCTCTAAACATATAAGAAGCTGCTACATATATTCCCACTTTTTAAAGTGCAGCTATTTCTTGCACTGAGTTTTGAAACGATATAGTTTAACGAGGATGCTGAATGCCAAGTTCCCTTAGCCTGTTAGAAGACAGACCAGCTGCAACCATTCATTCCATTTATGGACAAGCTGCTACTATTTATTCTGTACATGCTGGTAGCAAAGTGATTGTGTCTGTCACAGCTTCAATTCTTCTTCAGTTAATAGTAGCAGCAGATGGCATTACAAAAATATGGATTGTTGCATTATTTGTGCATCATAACTTCACCAGTTGATCTCTCTTTCCTATATGTTTTAGATATAATATTTAGGCATTATGTCTATTTGACCTTGGCAAATTCTACGTTGGTTTATAGAATGCTAACTAAGCACATGCAATGCCTCGCCTACAATTAGAGTGAGACAACTGACCAGATTATTCTTAAATGTTCAAAGTTTCCATATGTGTCAGAATCTTTTGTCAGCTTTCAAAACATGATTAGTAGAATTTCCAAGTTGGGAGGAAAAATAAGCCTCACTCTTGTTAGTCAGGAAGGGAGAGAAAATTGGATGAGGTTGAAAGTAACAGTTTTCAGAAACCTAAAATGGAAATAGAAATTAATAGGAGAGAGAAGCAGAGGGGGGGAGGGGGGGAGGGGAAATGAGTTATATTTAAAATCTTCAGCTTAAAGAATGATCAGTATCTCCAAGGATACATTAGGTTTATACTCAGAAATACACATAGCTCCCACCTTGCTATAATTCTAGAAATAAGTTAAATTTATTTTATTTCAGCATGCCATCCAATTGATTACAACTGTATCTTTCATCCTGTTTTTATTTAAATTTCCATTATTATATTTTCTTTTCTTTGATGTGATGTGATGTGTGATGCACATTCCCTAAAGGTCTCTGGGATTTAGAATAAACATTCTAAATAAATAAGTCCTATAAAATAAACAAATAAACCTCAGCTTCAAACAGACATGCTGACAAGTGGATTATGGAGAGTATAAGGAAAGATATCAAAAGGCCTATGATTTTTCAACTTTTATTGACGTCTTTCGCAGAGAGGAGGATGGCCGGCTGTCTGCGAGGAACAAGACCACTGCTATTTGCTTATAGCTTAGAAAGATGGCTTTCCTACAAAGAACAACTCATTGCTTTCTGGGAAAATACATGGGTTTGTGTGTGCAGTGAGAAGACTTGTTCTCCTTTCCCTTGCCACTCCAGGATCTCCTCTGAGATCATTGCCATTTGACATCATAACCTTCATCTGGGACCACACACATATCTCTCAGGCTAAGTGTAAATTCATCCAGCTCAAAAAGAATTTCCATCATGCTCAAGTTAACTTTTGGCCCAGAAGCAGCATTTCAGTTGGCTTAGAAAGGCACACAGCAGTAGGTTGCTGTTTATTTGTATATTGCAATGGTTTTAATCAGTGCTGTGTAGGTTAATATAGTCTACTAGGGTACTTTTTAAACTAGCAGCATGAGTAGGGGGTTGATACAGGACTCACACAAGTTTAGTCCAAGCATTTCTTTCAACATCGGAATTTGGCTCAGAAACGAAAAAAACATGAAATATCAGTAAAAAAAATAATATGAACATGCTCAAAGTATTTTTCCCTGCATTCTAGCCTGTTTCATTGAACTCTCAGCTATTGACATTAGGTTTTAAACTGACGGATTTGGCAGCACACAATCACTCTAACAAAATCAAGTTTCAGTCCCTGGAGGGATGCTATTCCAAAGGGCAGGTGTCATGACCGAAAAGGCATGGTTGCCTCGGTCTGCTATCACCTTTCCTTTCATGAACATACTATATGCTATTTCGGTGTCCTGCCTAGTACCACTCTCTCTCCAACCTGACTGAAACAATCAGGAACCAATATCACCCATCTGTTCCCCACAATCACCTACCAGGTTTGTCTTATCAATATGGTCCATGACAGGGAACTACAGTTCTTGTATAGAGAAAAAGTCTTGAATTAAAGAAAACGTTGAGGAGACAGTTATCCTCAGGACATAACAGCTAACCCAAGAGAGGAAGAAATGTGGGCTATTAGAATTCATACCAAGAGTCTTACAGTCTTGCCAGTAGCCACCCAAATAATGTTCCATCACCAGGAAGCTAAGCCCAGCTAAGATTAGAGTTGAAAGCCTGCTGTATCAGAGAAATTGTAGTGTATCAACAATCATGTTTATATACACACTCCAGACTGCAAGGTTGATAGCACACCAGCTTGTTTATCAGAATATGCATTCTCCAGCTTTCCCCAAAGGAGGAGAGCCACACACTGTAGAGTCATGATACCAATTGGATACTTGTAAATACACATCCTACAAAGACATTCCCAGTTATAGTTCACAGGGTTCTTCCCTATATATGAACTATGTCACAGACCTAGCATTAAGTAGTTGTGATGTTTTGGTATTGGTGTGGAGAACTGGATAGGAAACTGATGAAGCAAATGGGAGTTGTTCATGTGATCCCAGTTATGTGAATTGTGGCACTGAAATGAAAATAACTAGCATCTGCTGGCTTAACTCCTGGAGGGACACCTAGTGCTAATGTTTTCCTCTTAAACTATTGCAAAATTTGCAGTAGGGAACTAAGAATTTAGGGCTATAAATATTTTTTTTTCTATAGCTAGCAAATGCATATAAAATATCCTAACATCACAATTTAAAATTCATCATGAAAATAAAATCTGCTTAATATGCATAATTTAAATTGCTCTAAGAATTATTTTTCTGTATTTAATATGAAATATTTTTATGCATACTTTTTAAAAATAAAATAAATGCATGGTATGCACAGTCCTACCTGTTCTTGAAAGTTGACTTCTGCTAGATACAGTTCTTAAGAAATTGACCTTTTTTTGGTGATGCTAATATGCATATTATGCTGTGGTGGTAACCACAGGAAACTTTAAGAAAATCCAGGTTTTACTTGATTTACTTTACTTACTTTTATTTGATGGCAGAAAATTAGTTTTCACTTCTGAGACCAACAGACTATAACTTGTGGGCTGGGGATTACATTTTATAAAGATGTTGCCTATTTGTTCTGCTTTATATTGAAATACACATATGTGGCTAAACAGAACAATGATTCCAGGAATGCAAGAAACTATAGATTCAAATCTCATAAAATATGGAGATTATATCTACAGTGTCTAGCCCAGTACCCTGCTTGCTTTGTATAGCTTATGGATGGTCCCTTCACTTGCCTAATAAACCAAATTTCTGTATGCAACAGTGGACAGCAAATGCCAGCTGTGATATGTGGGGGCGTGTCATGTACAGATGCAGAGCACTTGGAAAATATACTACTGTAACCACTGTTACAGTCTGTTCTGGCACTGAATTGTGGTTTCATTGTTAACATTTTAGTCCATTTTGCTTTTGAACAAAATGAAACTACACAAAATAAAAATTTGCTCTATCAAATATTTCTAACTCCTATAATCATTTTCCAGTAGTTTAATAGTAAAGAAATGGAAGGGTTTTTTTAATCCAAGAAAAAAGTTCATGACATTCTGTTGGATAAGATGCAGGGTTTTGATGCATATCTTAGTTACAGTATGAGATGGCCAACAGGGATGCACATTAATGTTCTGTCGTTCATTGTTCTGTCATTTCTCCATCTGTCTGCAGCTTCCCTTTAATTAAATTTCAAGGGAAAACATCCTAAGGAAATTCTTTCCAGGAACATTTTTCAGACTGGGAAATGGAGTCTGCAAAGTAATGCAGACCTGTGTGATGAAAATGGAAGGAACTGAAGCTCTTCTCTGCCACTAACAGTGTGTGCTAAAATGATAACAAAAGAGAACAGTTTCTGAAAATGACAGAAACAAATCATTTTGCAAAATGTAAAAAAAATGTTAAACTAGTAGACAAATTTGGGCACATTATTTTAATAATTCTGTAATATTTTAAGTCATGCAAATGTTATATCATAGTTTTTATTCTGTCCAAGTATTCTCTGCCAATATTTTCTAACCGTTCATCAATCAGTTCAAAAGTCTGCAATGTCCTTCTCTGTTATAATGCCTCAGTGACAAAATTAATAATTTAATGTATGTGATCTTAAAAATTGTAATGAGCTGTGGTTAGAATGCTCTATTGCAGGCTAATTCTGCTGCTTGCCAGGGGTTCAATCCTCACCAGCTCAAGGTTGACTCAGCCTCCCATCCTTCCACGGTTGGTAAAATGATTGTTGGGGGTGATATGCTGACTCTGTAAAACTGCTTAGAGAGGGCTGTAAAGCACTGTGAAGAAGTTTTATAAGTCAAATGCTATTGCTAATTTGGGTCACTGCTAATCCATAAAAACTGTGTTGCCAGCACAGTTGATCAATATCAAATGCAGGCACACTGTCAACTATAGTGAGGCTACAGAAATTCAAATTTTTAAAGAGATAGAATTTTAAATTTTCAAAATTCTAAACTTGGTTTAGAACTGAGTTTAAGCAAGTGTTTAATGAAGTCCTCTATCGTGTGGTTGTGATTGGTTTTATTATTCTAGGAAAGCAAATGCTCCTTACTGAAAGAAGGATTTGAAGAGTATTGGCAAAGATCACTCTTGACAATTTGATGTCCTTCAGATGCTGTCAACATACGTCACCATAATCAGAATGGAAGATATGAAATAGAACTGATCATCTGGAATCTGTTTACTGTTAAGGCTATTTTAAGTTTCTGAGAAGAAGGACATGTTAATTCTCTACCCCATTCACAAACTTCCTTTCCACTGCATCTTGCATTAATGAAATCAAAGTTGTATACAGAACTTTGTCTACTGAAGTCAGTGTTCTAGTAAGGCTGATATATTACCTCAAATATTGAAATAATTGTTAATGTTTGATTTTCTTTTACAAGATGTATAGAATTATCTGATGTTTGTAAACAGAACTCTACTTTGGGATTGTTTTTTCTGTTGCCTGGGTCAATTGCTTCCATTTCCCCTAAAACTGTATCCGTGAATATTTCAAGAAATTGAATTCTTTCATTGAGCTGATTTTCACAAACGTATAATGGGCAATATTACATTTTTAACTCCAAAGCTGAAAGCTGAGGCTTAACTCTTTTTATTCATTTATTTTCTATTTACCTGAGGTTTATCTTGTGAAGTAAAATGGTATGGAGACATTTTCCTGAATTTTTTTTTCCATTAACCATATTAGCACCAAGATCCTAGGCAGTATACAAATATTGAAATAAAATAATTATAACTAGTAGTCATGGTAATAAGTAACATCAGCTTTGATGGATCCACATTCATCAATACTCAAAGATCTTGCAGAACAGCAATTTTTTACAAATGTTTGTGGATCTCCCCTTTTGGGGGCTAGGGAGAGTTCCTACAGAGGACACCCACCATTGTGCTTCCACCTTCTCATATCTTCTGTTAGGTTGGGGCCAGTTAATTTTCAATGTGATGACATAAAATTGATTTAGCATTTTTTTCAAAGAAGAAAAAATTCTGGGAAATTCCCTTGGGCAGTCTGTAGTGTTCTTTTATTTCTTTAGCTACAGATTGGTCAAGGGATCATGGACAGAGTTTGCATCATGGTGTCAGAGCTCATATTTGTGCCTAACTGCAAGACCTACACAAGCAGTGCTTTTTTTGAAAAAAAAAAAAAAAGGTGCCGGAACTCACACACGTCATACAACCCGCCTTGCCTACCCAACAAGGTTCCATCCAAAAAAGATGCAAACTCTGTCCATGATCCCTTGACCAATCTGTAGCTAAAGAAATATCTTAAATTGGGCATTTGAATAGTATAGGGGAGTACTGTTCCTGAAATTTTATTGGAGAAATTTTCCTTCTAGAGAAATTCTGCATTCAATTTCTCTGCCCCCAAATTTTGAAAATTTCTAAAGGCCATTTGTGACCAGCTTTAGTCATAAATATTTGAATATGCTTGTTCCTTCCAATCCTTTTCTTGAAGATTCTATGCAAGGATTTTTCAAAATATCAGAGACTGTGGCAGATATTTATCCAATGTTCTGTAATCTCCGAGACCGTCTGCTGCCGCAGATTACCTCCCATCGACCGGTACGCTCCCACAGAGTGGGCCTCCTCAGGGTGCCGTCGGCCAAACAGTGTCGGCTGGCGACCCCCAGGGGGAGGGCCTTCTCTGTGGGAGCCCCCACCCTGTGGAATGAACTTCCCCCAGAGATCCGGATTATTCCGGATCTCCCCTCCTTCCG